>NC_137626.1:27368866-27633866 GCF_963280865.1 Gymnoscopelus braueri | reverse complement strand
GTTATCGCGTTAATAAAAATCTAAATACAAAATGGGAAATTTTGTATGAAAAAAAAAATCTGCCTAATGATGATGTCACTGGTAGGCGGGTTTCTGAAGGTTTCTGTGTCTCTTATGAGACACAGACCGAGTAGAAAAGAATTGTACCATTTTATCATGAGTATTAGTGAGGACCAATTATATGAAGATGAAAATGGGTGAAGTCGTCCTTTAAGTGGTTCCGAAAATGCAGGCATTAATGTTCTTTGTCATTGACCGAGAGGCACGTATTCAACTCAAACTCACCTTTCCTCCACAGGTACTCCGCCACGAGCGCAGCGACGTGCACGTAGCACATGGCCGCCTGCCAAGAAAACAGACAGCCACAGGTCAGACAGGATCTGCATCTCTTGTCATTGAAAAGTAGTGTTCACTGTACATTTTTAACCACTTAAACTATATATACTTAGTTGACTGGGGTCCCCCAGTGCTCTATTCTTTGTCCGCTCCTTTTTCCCCGGAAAATAGCAAGCTCACAATGCGTTGTGTTGCAATGCATTTTGAGCTTGTAGATCTGCTATTTTTGCAGAGAATTTGCCTCAGTCATGCCAACATGAACACTGATGCCAGGGTTCATGTTGTTAAAATAAATGAAATCCAAATGAAGGCAATCAACTGACAAGTCCCATTTCTCTTAGGAACAAAGTCTAAATAGAAAACAACAAAGACTATAATTCCAGCCATTCTTGCTTGGCTGAAGATTATAGACTTTCATGTTTTCATTCTAGACTTTATTCCTAATACTACTCTACATGCACCACCCCTTCAATAGCATCCTGATGGCAAATAAAATTGAAATAACACTAGATTGTTTTGGATGGTGAAATCAAATATCCCATAATATCTTCAATGAAATCATGAAGAACCAATGCTGTAATTACTGCATAAACTCCTGTCTGTTTATCTGTTCTGTAAATAAAATAATTCAACTTGGTGAGAAAGATTAGTAGGATGCCCCAAAGGGATGTTTAACATTTTGTCATATCAGGAACAGGGAGACATAGAACAACAGATGCTGGTGTGGACAGGTGTTACACACCAAGGAGCGTTTAAATCCATGCATGTGAACAAAAAATCAATGGAGTTCATGCCCGCCACCCACCTCTGACAGGTCTCCGTTCTTGTTGTGGATGCGCGCCATGCTGTCCAGCCAGGTTTTGCGGAGCTCGGGGGTGCTGGTGTAGGACTTGGCCAGGCTGTACTGCAGGTCCACCAGCATCTCCGGGTCGTTCTCGTGCTCCTTCATCTGCTCCGTGGCCATCAGCACCGTCCGGATGCGCTTCATCAGGTCCTTCACGTCCGACGGGAACGCTGTGTGCTGCAGTTAGAGAGGTGAGAATAGCCGTGGTCATGTAATAATGACACCTCTGGTCATGTATCTTCCCTGTATAATTGGGGATATGTAAATTGCTGCAGCTATGCTAATGAGGATGTTTCTGACAATCAGGCATCTACTCTCATACTTTGATGTTCTTGTCGCTGTTGGCACAGTTGTTGATGATGGACAGAGACTGCTGGAAGCGTGTCCCTCCGATGCCGATGACATCGGCGATCAGCTGACTGACAGCAATCACCACCTGGATGGGGGACGGGGACACAGAGAATGAATGCTGTGCACTGATGTGCAAGACAGCATATACAGACATACCTTCAGACATAACTAATATAATAATAATATACAGTACATCAATTTCTCAATTATTCTTGCTCGTGAAAACAGAGGCCCATACATGCACACACCTGCAGGTGCGTGCGTACAAAGGACTTGCGTCCGGTGTAGTCAAAGTTGCTCTTCATGAGGAAGTAGAGGAGGTGTGCGGCGTCGCTGCGGATGGAACTCAGTTTGGAGTTGCAGCACTTGAGGATCTCGTAGCACAGCGAGGCACACATGTCCGCCCGGCCGTCAAAGAACGTACAGCCGAACTAGAGGATGGATCAGAGGTTTGAGGAATAGGAGCGTCTTGTTAACCACATGAACCCTCGCATCCCAATTCTGGGCATGTCACATGTCACCGATCACGTTGCGACAGGTTGTGAGCTTGTAGGTTGGCTATTTTTGCTATTTGATATGATTTGATTTCTTATTTTTTGTCAATTTATAAGCCAATAATTTGATGACCGGTGGAGTCTCCGGTTCATGGGACATGTCCCCTGATGGGATTCTGTGCCTCTTATATGTTGTATATTTTAGAGATGGATAATGTGTAAATATTTTAGAGATTGATCATGCGTAAAACTGTGTGTCCACAGGCTATCACCCTCACCTTGTAGATGAAGGTCCTGAGAGAGGTGAAGACCTGTTTGAGGGCAGCCTCTGACTGAGGGATCTGCAGGAAACACAGGTGAACCTGGAACACTTTCTTCATCAGGGGGTTGTGGCCCAGGTCTGAACTCAGCTGGGTCTGAGGTCACAGCAAGCACACACACACACACACACACACACACACACACACACACACACACACACACACACACACACACACACACACACACACACACACACACACACAAACGTGCAAGTTTAGAACACATTTTGATTTAAAAAAAAATACAGAATCAGGAGCAGAGCTGTACACCACAGCCACGAATGATACACAAATCACATTTAGTGTTGTTTCGTGATGCACAACTCCAGTCCTGTGGATGCAGACTGCTGTTAACGTTCTACTAGTAGTTAATTGCATTCACCTGTTGTCCCAGGTCTAAATAAGTCCCTGATTAAACTGCTAGAATGAAACAATTTTTTTTAGGTCCACAGGCCGAGAGATGGGGACCCCTGTTGGAGTGATTTAGGTCTGTTCTTCCTACCTTGAAGCCTGTGATGAAGGTGCTGAGTGTGTCCAGCACAGTCAGACAGACCTCTGTAGCCACGTTGGCCTCCAGCAGAGACTGACTGCTAACGTCCGCATCCGTGTGGGAATACACTGATCAGAAAACACAAACACAAGGACTGTGTCAATGATAACTGATAATATGATCAAGAGAGCTTGTGAAAACATCACTGCATTCAACTTCCTTTCCAATTTCTTTCTCTGGTCATCTGATTCAACACCCTTGGGAATTAATACAACTTATTTTATCATTAAGTAAGTAAGTAAGTAAGCCTTGTCGAGCCATGCAGGAGCCTATCTCCTGTTTCTGTGGCGTGAGGCGGCTTGATGTGGCTTGATGCGGCTTGATGTTTTTTTTGTGTGCGTTCTTCCAACTAGAACGGTCTTACTGTTGTTTAAGGTGTGAGTTCTTACCGTTGTTAAAGGTGTGCGCGTTCTCCAGCGTGCCGAGCTGCTGCAGACGTGCGTGCAGGATCCCCGCCCTGTTACGAGACACGGGCAGAGTCAGAGACTTCCTGTCTGCAACTGCGACCACAGGGCCCATCCCCTCCTGACTCCTGTTGGGCAAAGAAGAGCGGAGAACACCGTCATTGGCGAGTGTCCGTCAAACAACTGTTTACAAGACATGGTGGTTTAATGAACAAAAACTCAAAACAAATGAATGAATGAACCATTTTTTGGAACAACACAATGCTTAATTTACAAAATGATCATGTCCTTATTTAAAATTATTTACAAGGCAATACGGTGGATGGTTTGTGCCAAGATGAAGATCCCTATAGTGTAGAGTTTACTGTTACGTACTGGTGGATTAATGGAACGCAACACAAACAAGCCAAACATTGCATACAGCAGACCAGCGAGTGACTGGGAACACATATCTGTACAAGGCACTGCAACTCAACTCCAGTTTCTTTGCAACGTTGTGCGACGGCATCGCTGGCCTAGAATACCCGATCTATAAGCTCACGAAGCGTCGCATCTGTGATGTACGCGTTGTGAGCTTATAGATCGGCTATATTCTGGCTGCGACACCGGCGTACGACCAAGTATAAATCAGGCTTAAGGACTAACCGACGGCAGGCATGTGTGTACAGTACACTGGTAGAGCCCCGTGGTTTTTCCTTAGCTGTTGCAGGAAACTGTCTTGGCCATTTAGGAGGGAAAGGAAATGGCAGCATCATGCACAGCTCAAGTAAAAAAGAGACAGAGGGAGAGAGAGGCAGAGAGCTCTTACCCATGCAGGACGGGCCCCAGGGCCCAGCAGGTATTAACCACACAACAGCAGCGTTACAGCCAATAAAACACAAGAACAAGGGGTTAAAATAAATAAGAGGGGTTGAGTGTATGTGTGTGTGTGTGTGTGTGTGTGTGTGTGTGTGTGTGTGTGTGTGTGTGTGTGTGTGTGTGTGTGTGTGTGTGTGTGTGTGTGTGTGTGTGTGTGTGTGTGTGTGTGTGTGTGTCTGTGTGTGTGTGTGTGTGTGTGTGTGTGTGTGTGTAAATCTATGAGGACTGTGTGAGTGCGTGTCTTGTTTGTTGTCGTGTCGCTTTAGGTTGGCAACAGAATTAGTTTTTTGTTATCGACTGATGAACCAGCGGTTCAATAGGACGACTCTGACTTTCACCTCAGCAGGTCAAAGTTCACTGTACCTTGCGATGAATCTCTTCCCCATGTATCTGAACTGATGCAGACACACCCTGCAAGACAAAACGCATCACAAACGTTTTGGTTCATTGGTTGTGTACTGTATGCACGTTCATACGCATACAAGGAATTTGACATGGCTGTTCTCTAACTACAGTATGTTCACACAATACGTTACGTCATGAGATTATTGATCATTTCCATAACAACCAAAGACACTAGCGTGTTCAGATTAAACACAGGAGGAGGACACACTATTAGATCTACATTCTGAAAATAGCTCCTTCATACATCATTCTGCCAGGTTTGAATGCACATCTACTATTAGTCTGACCTCGACTGTAGATCGGGACACTTACTCCACTAATGTGAAGAAGTCCATTAATTCCGAGGGAGTCGCTTTGTTCCAGTACGTGAACAAGGCCTCTGGGGGACAAAGAAAGACATGATAATAACGTTAAGACTAAGTAACAGTTTCATCACCAAATTAATTTCATAAGCCATTGATGTCAAGCCTGCAAGGTCTCTTGAGCGGGGACAGTGGATAAGCAAATTATGAGACAAATTACAAAAGGAAATGGATAAGCTTCTCATCATCAGTGGTGGAAAAAGAACTCACAATTTTTACTTAAGTAAAAGTATCAATACTGCAATGTAGAAATGCTCTGTTACAAGTAAAAGTCCGGAATTCAAAATTGACTTGAGTAAAAGTACAAAAGTATTGGTATCAAAATGTACTTAAAGTACCAAAAGTAGAAAGTACTCATTATGCAGAATGTCCAATTTCACAAGTTGGAAATACCCAAATTGTACTTGAGTAAATGTACTTAGTTACTTTCGAACCACTGCTTCTTATTAATAGAAAAGACGGATGACGTCTTTGTACATAGAGTGAGACTGGCCATCCTACCCTCTGACATGCTCTTGAGGACGTGCAGAAAGCACATGAGCAGGTTCTTGATCTCATCGCGGTCCAGTTTGTCGCAGCGCAGCAGAGTACTGCCAAGAGCTGACGCACACTGGTTCTGATGAATGGAGAGAGCAGGGGGAGGGGGAGAGGGAGAGAGAGAGAGAAACTAGTTCAATCAATGCACGTCAGAGTCACAAAAACATGCATTTGAAAGATAAATTAAAATGCCACTGCAAAGACCAATCTTCAGATATATGAAATGTGAAGTATTTTTCTGTGGGCAGAAGAGGGATGACTGTAATGACATCAGTGCAGGGTTTGAAGAAACAGGATTTGTCATTTTAACCTCCGTCACATTCAGAAAGTACTTAAGAGAGCACGGCACACATTCCCTGACATGGGACACTCTGGAGAAGAGACTGTTGGGACCAAGTGTGTATTGTAAAGAGATCTGCAAACTACAGTATGCATGACAGAAAGAAACATAACTTAAGATCAAAACAAAAATAAAAAAATAAAAACTGTCTAGACAAAGCAGTCATAGTAAATCAATCATTCAACGTTTCAACACATTTTCCAATGTGGCCTATAAGTTACTGCAGGGCAGGCTGAAACCAGCAACTACAAGATTTGTTGTTGTTGTTTCACCAAGTCCCGTGATAAAGTAGTTAAAATACCGCTGTCAGTACATGTCATCGTCTATTCACAGTGTTATCCATTTATCTTACACAAATACAGACAATTTTCCTGTTAATGGCTCAATTTTTCTCGTGTACCGGATGATCTCTGCAAGATGATTTTCATACCGTTCTGAAATGAATGGAATCCAATGGCTTCCTGGAAAAGCAATCAAACCACGCGGTATGTTTTGGAAAATGTTTGCCGGCAATGTCAAGCATACTGTTAGTCATAGTCAGTGGACTAAACCAGTGGTTTTCAACCCTTTCCATATCATGGTCCATTATTTATTTGGCATTTGAGCCACGGACCACCATTTGATGAGATTGAGCCTCTCAGATCCAAGACTACCAATATTTCGTTATCGTTTGATACGATTTTGTCCACAATTCCATGCTATATTAATGTGGTACTAGAGATAACAGGCCAATGTTGATCAAAATAACATTTATTTAATCAAGTGATACAGATTACCAGACTGGTAAGGTACTTTAAATGTACGGTAACTGTAATTAACACTGTCAACAGTAGTTTGCTGAACTCTTTACAATTCCCAACAACAAGGTGTGGTGGTGGGGGGGGGGGGGTTCAAACTGAATACTTGGATGGGGACATCTTCCAGGTTATTTGCCTCCGCCCCTAGGGGCTTCTTGGCAGTGGCTGCCTCCTCTATGGTGGTCTCACTGTCACTCTCCAGGTGCAGGGCGGGCAGTGGGTGGGAGGAGAGGAGAGAGAAGTCCATGGTGAAGCGCTTGGCAGCACGGCGGCCCAGACGCAGAGAACGCCCCGGAGGCTCCACGGGGAGAATGGGCACATTGACAGAGTGCCTCCTGGCAAACCTCTCCCTCTGCTGCAGTCGGGACGGTTCAAGACCAAGGAGGGTTAAGGGGGACACCAGGAGCGATGAGGAGGGAGTCAGAGGAAGGGTTGGACACCCAGGGGTGCAGTAAATGACAAGATGTCACAGGATAGAAGCTGGTATGGTAAGTGTGCATCCAGCGTAGCGATAGTTCAGGTAGGCACGGAAGGCATTGCTAGCTCACTCTCCCCGGACCCCCCCCATTCATTCGCTAACAAGTTAATTAATTCATACACCCACAAGTCAGTCTGTCTCTCTCCACGTTCAATCTTACTTCATTCTCATTCTCTACAAGCTAACTCACACACGCCCTCATTCCCTCACTGCAACTCAGGCGGTCCTTTTAAGCAGTCCAATATTCACTGTTCGTACAGCTGTCAGCGTTCAAATTCCCTCCACCTCCCCGGCCTCCTCCCTGTGGCATTTAGTTCTTATGTTTATGGATGATTCTGTGATGGTACTGTGATTCTATGGATTGTACGATGATGTGGTATCTTAACTCATGCAATTGAAAGGTTCAATGTTATGTTCATGTAATAACCGTATCTTATGCTCTGCTCCGGGGGTTTGTGATCTCAGATTCTGTGTCATGCTTGCGCAGGTAATCTGTAGTATCACAGGAGCAGAGTCACACCGCCAAACTAAATGCAATATCATTGCAATAAATGGTAAATGGTTAATCCTGAGCTGAAGTGTCTAACTGAAATTGGAAATATGTACCCAACTTGATTCACCTGCACAAACACTGTACATAGAACACCTTTTGTCAAGATACCAGAGAGTCAGAACATAATACAACAATCAATTCATCTTATTTCGTAATTTTTCATATTTTCTTTGTAGTGAAGTGGCAGGGAGGTGTGGAGTTTAGCCGTTTAGTTCTGTTTAGTTTGTTTGCTTTTGTGTGTCATTCTTTTGTAAATATTCTAATGCAAACAACAGATCACAAACAAAAAATAAGGGAACTCCATCCATATCTCCGGCAGGGTTACTGTCACAACACTTCCCTCTGAGCTACTGTATGTAGACATGAACAAAGTCACTCATCCATTAATTTATCCTTGCACGCACGCACGCGCACACACACACACACACACACACACACACACACACACACACACACACACACACACCCCCACACACACACACACACACACACACACACACACACACACACACACACACACACACACACACACACACACACACACACACACACACACACACACACACACACACACACACACACACGCGCGCACACACACACACAGATTGACATTTTAGATAGACTGAGGTGTTTGTGTCCATCTACCTTCTCCAGGGAGTTGGTCTTGTCACTGCTCTTGTCCAGCAGGCTGTTTCCAGAGTCGGTGGAGATCAGGGAACCTCTGGAGTCAGCATGGTGGACAGCACTCATGTTGGGGGTGGATGTGTGAGGGGAGGCTGTGGCAACAGATATAACACAAACAAAATATCAAAAATAGCAGATCTACAAGTTCACTGTGAGCTTGTAGATCGGCTATTTTTGAATAGCCAAAGTATAAAATAGGGTTAAAGAGGTTAAAATGATTGTGATGCTACATTAACTAATTTTGCTGGGGACCCCCTGGTACCCCCCCTCCACTTTGTAAATCACTGACCTAAATACAGGAGTCATCCAGATGAAAACGATGTGCAAGAATGCGCAGGCGCATTTTTAACCCTTGCTATGCATTACCCATACAAATAAAATCTTTTTACATTTCCACAACAAGAGTACCTTGGTCACTGTCTTTTCACCTAAGCCTTATCAGGCCTGAATTTTACTCATCTTGCAAAAAGACTCCTCTAGATACGCTCCTTTTTTGTATTAGTTTACTTACACACTGTAGGGTTCCTTACACAGTACTCTCACATTCTTAGTGAAAGGTCTTAAAGGAAGAAGCGTGTGTTTTACCTGTTCCAGAGATGACCCCAAACACGTCCTTATGGAGAGCGTTTTCAACACAGCTTGGCTTCTGAGGAGTTGACATGGAGTTAGGCAGCAGAGAGTCTTCTCTAGAGTTCTAGTAACACAAAGCAAACATATAAATATAAGGCGAACCCCACATCCAACAGAAACACCAGGCTGGATGCTATTCAGCATTCAGCCACTAGATGTCAGCCTTACTCTGTTGTTGCTGATGAGGGCGGCTGACTCCTTAACGTTGAGTCTGTAGACGTTGTCCAGAAGCAGTCCAAACAGAGGGAGGTAGAGAGTGGCGAGTCTGGCCTGCTGGTTCTGCAGTGACAAACACACTTTACTCCAACCAGTGACAATTACTGAACGGGCTCATTGTACTTTTTCTACTGTACAGCAGAACTGTATGCTCAACATGTCGAGCAGAGGTTGATTGAGGTCACCAAGTTCCCAAAGAGAGAACGTCTACTGGATGTCCTCAAGACCAGTGGTTCTCAACCTTTTCAGGCCGTGACCCCCCTAAATAATCATATTTGAACTGGGGACTCCCAAAATAATCATATTTGAACTGGGGACCCATTAAAATAATCATATTTGAACTGGGGACCCCTCAAAATAATCATATTTAAACTGGTGACCCCCCCCAAATAATCATATTCAAACTGGGGACCCCCCAAAATAATCATATTTGAACTGGGGACCTCCCACCCCGATAAGCACTTGGAATTGTAGGAGTTGAGGCATTACATTTTGTTTGACTCGGTTCCAAAGAAAACATTTAAAAGTCCATAAAGTGTCCCTTCACTGTCATCTGGGGACCCCCCAAAATCATGTGGAGACCTCCCAGGGGGTCCCGACCCACAGGTTGAGAACCACTGCTCAAGACCACTGGAACTGAGGCTACTATGACATGCCCAGAATAGGGTCACTAGGGTTCAAGTGTATGTAGAGGGGGTGAAGGGTCGACCCACCTTGGCGGCGTAGCGATCATCAAACGTGTGTTTGATCATCAGACTCTTCAGCACCTGGGTGGCAATCTGACGGATGTCCCGGAACTCCTGCAGAGCCCCGCCCACCTCTCTCAGCAGCAGCCCAACCAGGAAGTGGTTGCGACAGAAGTCGTCCGTCAGAGAGTAGTCCAGCTGAAGGTCTGCAGTAGGGATGCGACAGTTAATTGAACTAATAACAGATCTATAAGCTCACAATTTGGCTATTATTATATTGTATATAAGTGCGACATCTCCCCAGGCCAAGTGGGGATTCAATCTGGAATGAGCGGTAGATGTCCGGGTTCGAATCATGGGTAGGACATCAAACAGCTTCATAAGGATCCCTGGTTAATAAGCCTTATATGCCTTAATACATTATAATTGCCCTCTATAACAAACACAAAATATTGAAAACACCATCAATATTTAATTTATTTTAGAAATAGTTCATCTTTTACTCAAGTAGGAAACACCGTCGCAAGTTGATGATGTCATGTGTGGTCCAGCCCAATGGAATGTATGGAATGCATGTGCTAATAAAAACATATTTAAATATAATATTGTTTTGATAATCATATTAACCATAGGAATGATTAAGTTGCTTTTCAGTTAGCACATGCATTCCATAGGACTATTTCTAAAATAAATCATATTTAAGGTGTTTTTAATTTTATTCATAGACGGCAATTATATGTATTAAAGCATATGAGGCTTATTACCCAGGGATCCTACTTTGGAAGATATCATGTATTAAATATAATGCTGTGATGAAAGTCTATCTCAAAATACATGAGCCTGTGGCTATAAATAAAAAATATTGCTTCTGACATGTTTTGCTTTGTGTCTTTTGAAGTGCTGCCACTAGCATGCTTGCTCTCTATGGATTTTTTCCAGGTAGCTGAAAGAGACACATAATAGTTTACCTTGGAATCTCTGTATTCTGCCTTTCCCAAAGGGCATGGGTAGGTTGAGAGGGACGTAGTGCTCGTGGTTGCACACCACGCGTAGGAACTCAAACTTAAACTCATACAGCGTCTGTTGGGAAGACAGAACGAAAAAGAAAGTAGATAATGATGTAACGCTTTGGTGGACGCTTACATCTAACAATACCATAGTTGAACGTCAATTGCAGCATCCTCTCTAATGTAGCAGCATAGGGAAATAGAACTGATACCCAACTCAAGTGCCATGTTCTGCTCAAGGAATTCGAACCCCCAACCCTTACAGGGAATTAGTGCCATGCTCAACCTGTTGAGCTCCATATGACTACAACTTAAAGAAATGTTGACACTTTTGTAGATAGAAAGGACCAGATGTAGAAGCATGTTAACCTTGGGGTCTCCGGGTATGAAGCAGTTCATGTAGTTGTTGATCTGTTTGAACACAAAGCCTCGGTCCATGAGGGTAAAACAGCGCTGTGTGAACACATACAACAAGTATCAGAACCATACTAGGGATGAATTAACGTTCATTTGAATGAATTCTAAAAGATGAAAATGGCAATGTTAATGAATGAGTATCTACACTGACCGTATGGGTGTGTTCATATCACAGTGCTCTGAAATCAGCGAATCAGTTAACTAACTAACTCCCATGTACTGTATATGAGTGAATTTGCAACCATTAATGTTTTCTGATGGACACAAAGACAAAATGTATACAGATAGTTATCAGGATAGCTGAGTGTAAATGTGTCCACCGCTGTGCTTCCAGACTTCAAACAAAAAAAAACACATGGTGGTGCCTTGCAGGCAAGAATGCGACGGAAGCAAACCTTGATGAAAACTGCCAGACTGTGGTTGGCGTTGCGAGCCGCGTCCAGGTTGTCCTTATACTTCTGTGTGATGTGTGGCATCAGCATGTTAACCAAGGTCTCCACCGCATGGTAGAACGACACAGAGAAACGCTGGTTCCTGGATAGCTGCAGGGAAAAGAGAGGAAAGAATTAATGCTGGAGGAGAGGAGAGGAGAGGAGAGGAGAGGAGAGGAGAGGAGAGGAGAGGAGAGGAGAGGAGAGGAGAGGAGAGGAGAGGAGAGGAGAGTCAAATCAAGCCCTACCTTGACCTTTCCACTCTCAATCAGGTGCTGAGCCATGGACTTCATCAGAGCTTCAAAGAAATACCACGAGTACTGCAACACAAGCACACAACCACACAGTTACCCCAACAATGGTCTTAAATGACACATTCATTATTCAGTATAATAAAAAAACAGCTACAGCTATAACCCATTCAATACGGGCACGCATCTGTGTCATTTTAGATTTTAGCTACCATTATTTTATACTTTGGCTATTAAAAAATAGCAGATATACAAGCTCATAGTGTGGCACCGAGTGTCGCGCTATGATGAGCTTGTAGATCTGCTTTTTATTTTTTATTGTGAAATTTTGTGCAAATCTTTTAACATTTGAAACTCAAATCTTTGCTTCTGGGGGTCCCTGGAACTATATATTTTGAGATGGGGGTCGGCGGCCAAATACATATCATTTTGGGGGTCCTTGACATGAAAAAGTTTGAGCCCCACTGATATAGCAACATACGTTTGTCAGAAACCATTAGGATTTAGAAGACACGCGTTCCCGGATTGAACGGGTTAATCTAGAACTCGACGTTACCTTCAGAAGCTTGTTGCTAGTGAGGAAGTCTGTGGATGGTTTGAGTATAGCTGTCATCGCTTTAGCCAGCTCCTCATGAACTGTCTTAACAACACTGGTGGAAGAGTAGGGCTCTGGCTTGAAGACAAACTGTGAGCAGAGAAAACCATATATACAGTGGGTACACAAATATGAAAACTATGCACTCTCTCCCACACACAAACCTATATTTAGCATTCAGTGATGACACAAGCATTTTCCTTCCATATAAATGTTTCCTTTGTGGTAAATGTATTGATGTTTGTTCATATGTTTGTGTATCATCGGACTAAAATAAAGATGTCACACCTTGACATAGGATCTCAGATAGTGTTCCAGTCCTTCTTCATGGCACTGTGCTACAACATGAACCATCACCCTGAATAGAGAGAGAGAGACATTTTTGATACATGATATGTTTGTTCAATGGTAAAACTTCAGATAATTTTTTAAATAATAACAAATACATAATTATGAAACAGTATTTATGAAACATGAAACAAGAAGAGAAACTACACAGTAAAATGTGTATTCAAAAACGTTACTAGAAATCACGCTAATTAAGTGACTAGAAGGACATTTTTGCCACTAGTCTGAACTCTGGACACACCTTCCTAGCTAAATCAACAGCAGTGGCTCAGGAGATAGAGCTGCCGTCTTAGTTGGAACTGTAAAGTTGTCGGTTCGATGCCTTACTCCTCCTGCCTGCGTGTCAAAATGTCCTTGAGCAGGACACCAAACCCCTAACTGCTCCTGATGAGCAGGTTGGGACCTTGCATTGGTTTGCTCTACCGTCGGGCGTGTGAATGGGTGAACATAATGCACATTGTAAACACCTTTGAAGAAAGGCGCTGCTGCAGTATATGAATGCAGCGTTTACCATTTCACTCAAGATTTGACAGTGTATTCACTAGAAAGCGACACGGAAGACGAGGAATTTCAGTATTCACCAGGACAAGAAAGCAACCAGTGAGGCGATGAAGAAAGCCACACAGTCATATTCTACGGCAATAAAACCTCATTAAAAGCTGTCCTACAGAGCTTCAAAGCCTTGCCCGTGTGCAGAATGGAGACACAAAGCACACACATGGTGTGTGTTAGCGTTAGGTGAGAATGTCTACTGTGTCGTTTGAAGCGTGGCAGGTTAACGAGATGTGAGGAGGGACTATAAGATGGCTTTCAAGTGAGAACAGGATAAAAGGCGTATTCTGACAAGATTTCTCGGCACATCAATAGCAAACCAAATGTGGAATCCTCAGTACTGACTGCAGCAGCAGCAGACTGCAACAAAAACATAGTGTTGTACAATAACGTAGCTTCACGCTATTGACCAGGTATGTATGTCACAGTTGTGTGGGATAAGCACGAGTGATGTACGTGTGTGTGTGTGTGTGTGTGTGTGTGTGTGTGTGTGTGTGTGTGTGTGTGTGTGTGTGTGTGTGTGTGTGTTGCATTTCTGTATTAGAAATCTGCATGTGTGTGCGTGTGCACATCTGCATGCATGCACAAGAGAGCATGCATTACAGTATGAGTGTTTGTGAGTGTATGACTTTGTACAGAATGTGCAAGTGTGGGATCATGCATGTGTCATGCGTGCATTTGGCGTGCATGTGTGTGCGTAACTGCGTATGTGTGTGTGTGTGTGTGTGTGTGTGTGTGTGTGTGTGTCTGTGTGTGGGTGTATTTGGCGTGCCTGGTGACGTTGACAGCCACGTCCTCATTCGTGGCTCTGGTCAGCACACGGAACAGTTGGTTGAGGATGGTGGGCAGGAAGTTGACCATCACATGACCCTCCATGGCATGCAGGCTCTGGACAGAGAAGAGTGAAGACAGGAGGACAGGAAAGAGAGAAAGAAAGACAGACAGAAAGGTGTCATATTTGCCTCACTGACATCGAAATGGAGACAGATGCATTGACGGCACATGAACAGAACAGCTGTATGTGTACAGCTACATGCTGTACACATGTGACATAACACGGTACCTTCAGGTATTTTACCAGCTCTCCCTCAGAAGCCTGCTCTGAACTCTCCATACTCTGACAGTGATGGAAAAAGTTATGTAGGTGCTGATCCTGAAAGACACAGAACACAGTGATAGAAGGATGAGAAACGTGCGTGTTTGTTTGTGTGTGTGTGTGTGTGTGTGTGTGTGTGTGTGTGTGTGTGTGTGTGTGTGTGTGTGTGTGTGTGTGTGTGTGTGTGTGTGTGTGTGTGTGTGCTAGGGGTGTGCCGATATATCGTCCCGCAATATATCGCGATATGTTTTCGTGAAGATATGTATCGTTTTGATTTTTTTTTTTATAATAATAATTTCCCAATAATAATAATGCAAAAACAGAAGTATTTGTTTGCATTTCCCCCCCTCCCCTCCATATATTTTCATAAGCTTTTTTTCCCCCCCATATATTTTCATAATAAAAAAAAGTGCCATATATCATATCATATATCGTATTGTATCAATATCGTATCGATGTCGTGAGCCCGATATCGTATCGTATCGTTTCGTGAAATTAGTGTATCGGCACACCCCTAGTGTGTGCGTGTGTGTGTGTGTACATGTGCGTGCCTGTGTGTGTTATAGTAGTGTTCTGTTTATTAGAATATTGCGTGGTTTGGTCTATATGCCAAACATAACGACGCACATGTAAACACAAGAGACCAGTCAGAAATGTAATGCCCTGGTGTGCACTGGTGTTGCGCACCGGAAATAAGCGCTCTGGACATAATATCCAAAGCGCTCCTCCGCTCAAAAACATTGTGTGGACACAACCCCTGAATCAGGCATAAGGGAGTGTGGGTGTTTTTGTGTGGTTAGATATTTCCAATTTTCAATACTTTTACTTCTACTCCACTACATCTCAGGGGCAAATGTTGTATTTGTACTCCATTACAATATTTGAAATTATTTTGATTATTATTACAAAACATACATTAACCACTTCAGTGCTACAGTATACTGTATATTCTTCGGCTATTTGAAAATAGCCGATCTACAAACTCACAATGCGCCGTGATGCGATGCGTTGTGAGCTTGTAGATTTGCAAGATTGTTAAACATTTTGAAAACGTGTGAAATGGGACATTCTACTTTTGGTACTTTAATTACATTTTGATGCCAATACAGTGCTTTTACTCAAGTACATTTTGAAAACTGGACTTTTACTTGAAATACTATCTACATTTCTGTATTGATACCACTTCCACCACTATTTACAATTGACAATTTAGGCATTTAGCAGACGCTCTTTATCCAGATACGACTTACAGTAAGCAAGGTAAACACATACTGTACATCAATTGTTTAGCGACAGTGTAGTGCCTCAGTCATCTAAGATCATAGGTTAACCAACAACCTAGCATCAGTCTAAACAGTATAATATCACACAAATAAATAATCTGTACATTTAAACTATACACACTATAGGATGCCAGGTCAACAAATGAATCTGTCTAACTAACATGATGTCTGAATTTTTAACCTTTGCATAAAGTAAGACTGCATGGTCGTCAAGGCTAGGTCAAGTGCCAGCCAGACAGACAGGCAGACAGACAGACAGACAGACAGACAGACAGACAGACAGACAGACAGACAGACAGACAGACAGACAGACAGACAGACAGACAGACAGACAGACAGACAGACAGACAGACAGACAGACAGACAGACAGACAGACAGACAGACAGACAGACAGACAAAAGAAAGCCAAATACCTGAGTATAGACTGTGGACACAAGGTGAGTGGAGACTTTAAACAGGGGCTTCCCTCCGTCTACCCACTTGACCTCCGGGCCCGAGTGCTGAAATGACAAATGAGCAGAAAATGTATAATCAATTATCACACTACATATTTAATAGAAAAATACACTGTTGTCGCACAATAATTGTCGCTGTTGGGCGGAAACCGTGTTGTCCAAAACCTTACTTGTCAGGAAAAGTAGATCTACAAGCTTGTACTTGTACAAACTACTTTTGTGCGACACTATCATACAACAAAGAATAAAAGTGGGCATTTATTTGTGAAATAAACATAAAAAGGTGAAATATGAACATACAAGGTTTCTGTCTAACAGTGACCATATGCTACTACCCTGCACTTTCAACATACAGTAATAATTCATATTAATTTCTGCCAACAGTGAGCCCTCTTTGGTCTCACCTTCACAAGGCCATCATGGTTGCTGAGGTATCCAGGGGGCAGGTTGGAGGCCACGGACATCTGCTGTTCATTCATGATGACCCGACCGTCTTTCAGCAGAGGGAGCCATGCTGATCCAACTGTGGGCAGAAATTTAGACCTCACAATGTACTATAGAATGATGAACAACGCCTTCAGAGAAACTGACTTAGATGTAAGAGGGACAGTCGAGAGTGTGTATGTATGTGTGTGTGTGTGTGTGTGTGTGTGTGTGTGTGTGTGTGTGTGTGTGTGTGTGTGTGTGTGTGTGTGTGTGTGTGTGTGTGTGTATGTGTGTGTGCGCTTGCGTGCGTGTGAGGGGGGTCAATCAAAGCAATTATCACATGGCAACCTCCCATCACAGACATTTCACTGAAGAAGGCCAACAAGCAGTGTTTCGGGTGAATTTATAACAGAAAAGAAAAGAGCGTAGTCAATATTCCTGAATAAGTGTTGAAACCAATGATGGAGATTCACATCCCACAGCACAGAACGCCCACAGTGGTTACTAAAGGCTAATTTATACTTTGTGGACTGACCGTGTCATACAACAGAAATCGCATACCACAGGAAGTGTTGATAACCCCAAACAGTAGCTAATATTAGCTTACTAACTAACCTTTGGATAACCTCTGGTTTGTTATAGCGCCAGTGAGAGCCGGGCCAGGAAAGGCAGACAGAGAGCAGGGGAGTGTCAAACAGCAAACAGTCGGGCCGGCCGGAAGTCGAACCAGGGACACGCTTGATGAAAGCATTTTGTGTCTATGTGGTATCAGTGGTGGAAGAAGTACCCACATTTGTTAATTAAGTTGAATACCATTTTTCTTTTTCTTTTTAATTCTCTCTCTCTCTGGCTTTCCTGTCTTTATTGACAGAGAGGGGGAGTGACATGCAACAATGGCCCCTCTCAATTGAGATTTGATTTCTCTCCCTCCGAAGTTGCGAGGGACCAATCAGGGCCCAGTATGCAAATATGGGGCGGGTTTATCACCAGAGGCATTTTTTAAATTTGCTCCTCGGAAATGCAGGTTCCACACAGAGATTCCAGACTAATATCTACGCAGTGATATTAGTCTGGCCATGCCAGGATAGGTCTGGACAGCCAGGGAATCAAACCGCAGACTCGCTGTCAGGCATTAGATCTTATGTTGTATGCACCCTAACCACTCAGCTATCTCTTCCTCGGGCACCCCCATCCTTGCATATCTTTGTCTCAGACACCAATTCCTTTTGAAATGAGTTAGACATACAGTACCTGTACTGTACAAGCACTGTTCTGTGGGACAGGTCTGGCGGATTCAGAGAAAACTAGATGACGTTAAAATGAAAATGAATCTCCGCCACTGACTGTATTCAGGCATTGGCGTCACACTCAGGGTGGTGCAAGAAGCATATTATGCTGCAGCCTACCTTGGCTCTCCACCAGGTCTTTCTTCTTGCTGTTGCTGTCACAGCTCACATGAAAGAAGCTAAAGAGGAGATGGTGCCTCTCGTGGAGCTGAGTCGGCAACTCTATCTTTATCTTGGAAACGAGAAAAATAGAACAAAAACAAAAACAAAACATATGCTGGGTTTAGCCAGAAAACATCAGGTTGGAGAATTACAAATATCTGTGGAGCATTTCTGTTGAGGATTTGCAAAGCTTATAGATAATCCCACAACTTCAGAGCGGCTGCCTTCAATATGAAACTAAGCTTTTCCTAGAAAGGCACTTCAAACTAAGCCTTTCTATGAAGGCAGACAGGGAGATAGATAGATACATCCATAATTCTTTGAAAGGGAGGGACTTACTTTTTTCTTTGCCATTAGTCTGTGATTTGAGTTGGAACTTGGCGCTATGTATGGACACCTCCTAATCAATCAATCAATCAATCAAAATGTTGCCCTCACCCACATCTCTTACTGATTGACAACCCGTTTTGGTGCCCTTCCGGAAAAGTCTTCACCAACAGGGTGAGGGGCTGCCGACACGTTTCGGCACCATTTTACCGCTACTTCAGCAGCCCCCAGACACTATTTCGGCGCTATAACTTGTAAATACTCCACTCCTTTTTCCTTTTTTCCCCAGGAGTTTGGTGCCACCACGAGCTTGGTGCCCTGGTCTGCAGCCCCTAAAGACCGTGCAGTTCCTAAAGACCATTAAGCCGGGCCTGCACAAACACACACACAGGAGCAATCACAACACCACGCATCGCTGCGGGCAGGGTAATTAACTTGGCCATCGATTCAAACAACAGACGTGTTGTTTTGAACGACCTCTGCATGTTTCTACCTCGTCATAGAACTCAGGATTCTGTTGGTGGTGAAGGACTGCTGCATAGGCCTGCTTGGTGAAGAGAGGTCCCCCTGGACGCCCGTAGATACACTGCAAAACATGAACAGAGAGAGAGAGAGACGGAGAGCATGAGACACAACAGAGATAGAGTACGCTAGAGAGATAAAGGGAGTGACAGAGTGGCACAAGACTGTAAGGTGAAACCTTATTGAATTTTTCACCTTTTCAATTAGTTACACTGAAAGACTGTAAATAAGCAGTAAAAGCAGTATGTTGCTGTAGTTGTTGTTATTGTTGTTGTTGTTGTTGTTGTTGTGTTTCTGTTGGGTGTGATGTACCTTTAAGGGCTGAGCATCCTCCTCGTCAGAGTCCTTGAACTCAATGCAAACTGCAATATTCCTGGCCTGGATGACAGGAGTAGAGGAAATTAAAGGACAAAAAGGTAAAGTGTGGGAAAGAGCGATGACGTGGCAAACGAATGGAAAAGTACTCCCCTCAAAACGTTTCTTTAACAAAAGGAGGATAACATATGTGTATATATGTATATATACATATATATACACATATACATATATATACATATACACATACATACATACATACATACATACATACATACATACATACATACATACATACATACATACATACATACATACATACATACATACATACATACATACATACATACATACATACATATATATATATATATATATATATGTGTGTGTATATGTGTATATAGAGAGAGAGAGAGAGAGAGAGAGAGAGAGAGAGAGAGAGAGAGAGAGAGAGAGAGAGAGAGAGAGAGAGAGAGAGTTCTATGTAGGACTGACCCAATGAAGCCCAGCATTAATGCATTAATCAGGAGCTGCAGTGGTTCAGTAATATAATTCTATCCAGTCTTTGCTGCTTGGCTGAGTAGACCTGGAACCTGTGCCAGGGCTCTCATCAGCTTAACAGGAACATTTAATGATTAGGATAAGAGTGCTTTAGCCAAAACAAAAGCATTTAGATTTTCCAATAAAACCACTGTAAAAAAAAAAGTTGAGCATGTGAGAGTGCTTCAGACAACGCCTCGCAACGTTTCATGTTGCGTGCTAAGGCCAAATGTTGATTATGGGGATTGGATGAAAAATAGATCTGAACAGCTTGGTTCGGCTTATAGAATAGCTTGATATTTAATGACAATAGAAATTATAATCATTTATTAGCCTGCAATTCAAAGCCATGCACTGTGGTTGTTGGCATTTGTTAGGTACTTTCCACTTTTTGTTAGGTCCACTTTGTGGATTACCATGGGGATTTTACCTTTCTCTTTTGGATTACCACATGGATTTTACTTTACTTTTTTTTGTTTTACCTCATGTGGACCATGTCACTATCATATAAGATACAAGTCTATACCATTCCAGTGCTGTACTGTACAGTATACCTCATGTACCTGTTGCAATCTTTTTGCACCTTATGCCTAACCACATGTACATACTGTACCTGCTACTTTTTACGCTATATGTATAAATGTACATGTCTCTGATTTAGACATATGCTAGGTTTGATGTTTACCTGGTATCCTAGTTTCTTTGAAGCACTGCATTTTTCTCTTTGCAGTTTGCACTCTACTTGCGTGACCATTTTACCCGTCGTCGTTTGTTGACTAGGGTTCGGGCCATTTTCTGTGATCTAGCACTTGTACGTCGCTCTGGATAAGAGCGTCTACTAAATGCCTAAATTGGACGATAGCATCAGCAACAATAGCATGGTGTACCTTAGCGAAGGACTTCTGCCCGTCATATTTGAGGTGTTTGGGATAGACATAGAGGTGATTGTTGTAGATGGTGAAGGGCTGGGAACACTTAGCGATGCAGGGAACAAACTCCTCCACCTCCAGCAGGGCACTGCCCGGCCCGTTCCCTTCAAAGTTCTTCACGGGGATGTAGGAGGAAGTCACACAATCTGCACACAGAGGGGAGGCAGGAACAAAATATTGAATTGAAATCACCCAAAACCCTATTTCCTCCAAACTCATCCAAGCTGGATAGTGAGATCCAAGATCTAACAATGATTTTCTTACTATGATCATAATTTTCATCACATATCCAGCCTTTATTCGCGCTGAGGGAGGTCGTTATATTTTCTTAGTGTCTTTGTGAATAAATAAGACTATGGGTATGTGTTGAACAAATTATAATAGAAAAAAAGTCTGGGTGATACCGGTAATCTATAATTATTTATTTGTCAGTTTATTATCATTGGGCCTTTAAGGAATTTATGTTATTGTTCTGTGTGTATATGCAAATCATGTCACGAATTAGGTCTGAGTGTTTCTTGTGTGTGCGTGCGCACGCGTATGTGTGTGTGTCTAGGTGTGTAGGTGTGAGCGAGTGGTTGCATGTTTGTTACTCTTGCTTTGTTTTCGTGTGTGTCTTGCCCCTGTCTAACTGTCAATCTCCTGTCACTCTAGAGCCGTCACTCATCATCTCATTCTATTCAACCAGTTATGGAAAGAGACAGTTGTGACAACTCCGTTCACTCCAAGGAACCCATAACAGTTTCTGGCTCTTGGAGCCTCTCAATAGTTTCGACCGTTTGTGATGCACTTTTGGGACGTTTAAGAATCAGACTGTATATTATCATCACATCTGAATCAATTTAAAATGTAACTCGAACTTTCTGAGGTCTACGTGAATCCTGAGTTTAATCTGTGCCATTTTCCAGCATGCTTTTTTCCCCTTTTTGCTTGACCAACAAGTTTGCTTCGCTCGGATACACCTGCTGATACAAACTCAGCCTGTTCGACTTCGATTTTATTACCAGCTGTTCACTTGTGTTTTTAATTTTGTATCTGTCTGTTCGTGGAATTAATGTCCCTGTTTATCGTAACTGTAATTAATTTATAAAATGTCACCATAACTGCTACCTGTGTCTGTCTGCTTTTGAGTCCTATTCTGTGCCTGACATGCCAGTACATAATATGGCAAATTAACTTGAACTTGTATTGTCATTTGTATTGGTGAATGACTACTTCATTGGTTTTGTCCCCAGTGACATGAAACAGTATGATTTCAATCTTAAAATGATATACTTTTAGTACAGTAACCAATAATTGCATTATTGAAAGAGTTCCAAATTATCAGGGTTAGGACGAAGAAAACACTTTGTGAGTTCCCTCTATGTACAGTACATATAATATTCTTATAATTAGATAATTAGAAATGAAAAAATACACATTTTGAGGGCTTACTGGTCATATCTGGAGCCACATTGTCAATGGTTACATCCAAGTTCCCCAAGAGCACAGGAAGCTTGGCCATTTTCTCAGGTCTGAAAGGGCAGGGAGAGAGAGGAAGGGGGAAAGACGGAGAGAGGTAGAGGGGGAGAGAGAGAGAGAGCGAGAGAGAGAGAGAGAGAGAGAGAGAGAGAGAGAGAGAGAGAGAGAGAGAGAGAGAGAGAGAATTCATCCAAACCACTGTGCTGGATATCATGCATATTGCTTAATTTATACATGTCGGAGTCATGTGCTGAAAATAGCAGATCTACAAGTCATGATGCAATGTGTTCTGAGCTACTTTCAGCGCACGACAACATCGCATAACAAAGTATATATTGGGCTTAACAGTATTCTGAAGACATTGTCTGAGGAAAGAAACTGGTGCAGAGGACCAGAGACAGAGGAATGGAGGGGGCTGAGTATAAACTTACTTTCTAAAATCTGTCAGCAGTTTGAACATGTCTTCGTCTGACATCCTGCTGCTGTCCTGTCGGTAGAGAGCGGAGAAGCGGGCACTTTTGTCCAAAGTTCCCGAAGCATCTTTGAACACGGGCCTACCAGAACAGACAGAGAGTGACACACCGACATTGACTGACAAACACATCACCAATGCACAACGACACCGCAGTTCAAATGCACCCCCCCCCCCCCACACACACACCCACCCACACACACACCAAAAACAAACTACATTCCTCCTCCGCAGCTTTCCTCTGGATTTGTATGCAAAAAAATAAATCTCTTGCCTGAGATGCCCTCCTGTAAATAAGTACCCAGTTGTTTGAGAAACCAATAAATCAAGCTGTCCACCAACAGATGTTCTACAACTCTCTGAAAACAACTAATGCGAAGCATAGCTCTACAACCTTGCAGGTGTTATTGATGGTTTTCAGTACCTAGCGGCCCAGGCGAAGGGCATTCTGTATTGTCCCAGTCTGCTGCAAGCCGTCTTAGCGTTCTTCAGCACCTTCTGCGCCACCTGCTCAGGAATGGGGAATTATTATTCATGAGGTCCTAATTTCGTCAGGCAACTCCACTCAGACCACATGTACCTCGGGGAGCTGTCCTCCTCCTACAATTTGCTGTTGTTGGCTGCTCGGCTGTTTAGGGAGTTTCACTGCCTTGCTTAGTGGCACATTGCCAGTTAGTATTAAGAGTGAGAAGAGTGCTCTTCCTCCTTTCCCAAGGAATTTTAAAGTAGAACTGGCAACGTTTCCTATATAACCTCACACTTTACTATTAAGCCCTATATATACTGTACTTTGTTGTACGATGAATAGCAAAAATAGCCAATCTACAAGCTTCTGTTGATCTGCAAATTTCTTTTTTTTAGTTTTCACCTATAATGACATGGAAAAAATAGGGTCATCAGGTTTGAAGTGGTTAAGCTTTAAAGTGGTCAGACATACAGCAGAAGTTGCCAGTCTATTGCAGTAGCATTCGAAGATTGTGGAAGACTTGCCTTGGCTTGAGAGACTAATGACTTTATAACTACGCAGTGAGGTTTAGCCAACACTAACTCAATTATTCAGTTAAGTGGGGTAATGTTTTAAGGACTATGGAGAATGGTTAAGTAATCACAATTTCTAAAAATACAGTAACGTATGTATGATATGCTGCATGGAAGAAGCTATGAATAGACAATGACATGTAATGACAGAGGTATGGTCATTTAATCTGTGTACCTTGGCCGAGTCTGAACTTTTCATGTACGGCTCAGTGCAGTGAGTAATTCCTCCCTGGAGCACCTTCTCTATCCTGGCCACCAGGAAGATCTCGGGGTGGGGGCACGTGACAGAGAACACCCCCTGTCTGGGGTACTGGAGGGCCCCGTCCAGGAGCCTACCGGCCAGCCTGTGGACCACCAGGGAGCTGTCGCTATTGCCATTGACTTGGTGTTCCGACCCCACGCCTGAACTGGAGGCGGAGGTCAACTGTCGGACCAGGGGATGGTTGAGGTCCACGTGGAAGTCTGCCGAGATCTTTCTGCTGTTCTGGACGTCGAAGAGCGACAGAACCACGTAGAAAGGCTCCACCTGGAGTTTGTGAGGGGGAGGGAAAAGCGAGCACCTATTTTAGTCCATATCCATCTTTCCCACATGTGGGTTTATGTTTTCATACTTCAAACTCATCTTTCCATACGCTCATACCACCATGCAGTGGCAAAATTCTTCTACAGTTAGGTTTCCTTTCCATCACACGTTGCACGTGTGTCTGAGTGTGTGTGTGTGCGTGTGTGTCTGAGTGTGTGTGAGTGTGCATGCGTGCGTGTGTGTGTATGTGTGTGTGTTGGTAGCGGCAGGGCTAATGGCTGTGGTTTCCCAGCAGCAGAGAGCTACTGCAGTCCTTCTCCCACACAGCCAGACCTCGGGGACTGACAGCAGGAAACCGGCTTCAGACAAAACACTAATGCATGATGGGAGGCCCAGGCTGGTTGCTATGGCGGTGTCCACTCCCCCCCCCCCCCACCCCCCATGCCAGCGGCCCTAGCAGGCCTGGCCATCGAGGGCGTCACAGCACTCTGTGATCTCCTTAACTGATTTAGACGTCGCTCTCATTTGCGAAAGCACATTTCCCAGAATTATGAGAAAAGCAAAGTGGGTTTCCGCACTCTGCGTGCGCGCATCCTAGTGTCATGTTTGAGCGTCGGTGTGTGTGTATGTGTGTGTGTGTGTGTGTGTGTGTGTGTGTGTGTGTGTGTGTGTGTGTGTGTGTGTGTGTTGTGCATTGTAAATTGGTCATTAGCACCCACATTTGTTGTGGGTCCTTCTTCGTTGTCAGACACACAGCTCTGGAGGTTGAAGGCGAGGTCGTGGCAGCTGACCAGGACTCTTTTCCCAAACTTCTCCTCAAACTGACGCACGTCTGGCTCGATCCCCGAGAAATCCAGTTTCTATGGAAACACAGGCTGTTAGCACAGAGGTTGGAAGGAATTTCATCTCCACAATAGCCCTTATTAACAAAATCATTTATATAGATAACAGAAACGTGTTCTTACAATACTGCATGTTGCATTGCACCGAGAAATACTGTACATTCAATGCATTCAAAGTATTAGCTGTGAGTATAAGCTGTCACCTGTGTATCAGGGTCCAGCGTGAACAGTTTAAGGCGAGTGGTTTCACTTCTCATCTTGGACTCGATATCTCGAGCAGTCTGTCAAAAAGATTTAACACATAAAAAAATAACAGGAAAGAAGGGAATATGCTTGTCCATCATGCTCAATAATGTATACGGTAGCCCAATACTCTATGAGGTGATGGGAAGTCAAATAGTCATTATGGTGCAGAAGTTTGCCGAAGCTCGTGACAGGATGACATGTTATAAAATATATAACAGACAGTATTTGAAAGAGAATGAGAATCAGAAATGGTAGTAACAAAAGTAATGAATAACAATCATTTTGTGGTCAGGGTGTAATTATTATGAGAATGATCTTTCATTCTGCTTCATTTCAAAATAGAAAAATCTATTCATGTTCCCTCTGCTCGGCTGGTAAATACTGCAAAGTTCCCAGATGTTCCATTGTTATGAATATTATTAACTCACAGACAAAAATTATTCACTTGCTAACACAAAAAATAACTGTTTGCATAGAGGTTGTAACACAAAGAAACTGATGTTTCCTCAATATTCTTTTCCTCAACTGTTCAATCCAGTAAACCCTTATCTTAACTCACCACTGATGTGGTTACAGAGAACAAAAATACATAGATCCTGTATATAAACAGAGCAGGCCTATGCCTTCAAGTGGTTGCTCTCAAACTGCCACGTTCCACCGCTGGACAGCCCTCCACTGTGAAGCACGTTGGCCTGATGTGGCCTCTGCATTTGGAGGCCATACATATACGCACTGTCCCAGATGTCTGCTGGGTTAGCATTTAGCACCCACAAGAGGAAGGGCAGGTCTGCTCCCTAGCCTTTGGACTCTGGCTCATAGGAAGCACAGCTGTTTACTTCGGCTAAACAAAGAAGGACCCAGTTATAGTTCAGACAACCTGCGCAGAACATCTGATGCCCAGATCGTTCTTTAATAAAGGCGTCTCCCACTTTAATGATCTAAAAGCTCACAACGTGTCACGATGCAACGGGTTGTGAGCTATTTTCACCACCCGACACCATTGTATGACTAAATATAACATAGTGCTTAAGTGGTTAAGACTGTATACAGTATACAATAGGTGTTAGCTGTGACATAGTCAAAACAGAAGGCTATAAAGACGTGTGTTTAGTGTAAAACAGAGAGAGCAGGGTACCTGAAAACTGTCTTGGAAACTTCCAGAGGAAGGGTCTGTTTTTCCGATCTCATCGTCTGTGGGAGAGATTAACAGGAGGTGAGTTAGCAAATGGAAGGATGGAACTTAAACACAGGAGACAGGTTGGCATCTCTGACAGAGCCATGGAGGGTTAGGAAATAACTGCTGCTAATAATTTGTTTTCCACACATGAAGGGGTTTAAATGAGGAAACATCCTTGATACAAATTATTCAGCGATTACTGCAGCAATAATCAAAACAAACAGCTCAAAACAACACACACACCGTCATGAAGGTCCCCATTCCTCTTCTCCTGCATGGCCTGTTCGAAGCAGCTGTGGAGGATCTTGTTGAGCGTGTTGATCCACTCGTCCATCTCCACCTCGCTGTCGGCAGCCAGCAGGTAGGTGCTTTTATCCTGCATCTTCAGCTCAAAGGCAAACCGACGCACCTTGCTGTTCTGAAAGACCACGCAGACAGCAAGGCAGGCAGAGTCAATACATTTAAAACAGTGGTTCTGAAACTTTTTCATTTCAAAGACCTACATAACTCTCAGGGTTACAGACCTGTAAGGGTCCATTTGCCCTGAGGGTCCCTGGACCCCACTTTGAGAACCACTGAATTAAACGATAGGAAATCTCTTTAGTACTTTGTTAAGTCAGACAGCAGGTGAGCTGAGAGGGAGACACAGGAGAGAAGGCTCTGTGGAACTAGAATCCATCTCAGCAGGGTCATACAGTATGTGATGTGAGGAACCATGTGTTAGCATGAACACTAATAACCAGATTACTGGGAATAATCAGGCTATGGTACAGTAAGTATCTGAGGCTCATTTAGCTGTAAATGGTATTGTATTGCATATGAACTATACTGTTGGCCTTATAACCACCCATCCTGTAACCCTCTTTAATTGGAGAAATGACAGTCGGCTTTACTGCCCCCTTTTTTCTTTCCCAGATCTATAAGCTTTCAGCATGGCACTGTACTACTCAGTCTGAGCTTGTAGATCTGGTGGGTGGTTAATCACTACTACAGCTGCCTGTTTGTGAAGTTGCTCTCTTGTTGTATATATAACACGCCCTCTTCATGTAATGTATGTATGAAGACCCACAGTGCTCGAAACGTTTGTAACTAAATACATTTTCTACTGGGAGCTACAGTGTGCGAACTTCCCTCCCTTCCCTCCTTAAGTATCTGAGGCTATAACCTATGTTTCACTCAAAACTTAAGTTTCTCTGTAAACTTTGGTGAAGCTGTTGTGTCTTACGGCTATGTATTCAGAGGTGCACATCATGACCAACAACAAATAACAGACCAGAAATTTTGCCTAATGGGGGTGCTAGAGGAAAGTTCATGGGATCATTAAATCATTAGGTTTCTTCCTATTGGGAGCAAGAATGTACATGATAAATTTCATGGCAATATGTCTGTATTGATTACATTTGATATTTGTCCTAGTATTAACAACTGTAGATCTTCTTCACGGCAACCATATTGACATGAAATTGTACAGTGAAGCCAAGTGTTACCGATGATATTAATTGAAGGTAGGGTAAGTGATATTTTTTGGTTAAAACAAAAACGTTTTTTGTTAAAAGGTTAAAGCACTACTTTCTGATATCATTGCTATAGATGTGTTTGTTCAGTAACAGGAGTCTCCCCATCTTTTCAATAAACAGAAAATACATTTTCAGGTGGGTTGCAAAATTTCAGCCAATCAGAGAGTACCATTCCAATTTTGTCTGCTTATTTCTTTGTGTCATCACTTCCTATTTCACTTTAATCTGTATCCTGTCTGAGTTCTCTATCCTGATTGGATAAAATTGGTATCCCGACCTGGAAATGCATTTTCTGTTTAATAAAGAGCTGGAGAGACATGGAGACTCCTTTTACTGAACACACACTCTATAGCAATGAGTACTATCAGAATATAGAGCTATTTAACACTTATTTTAACCAAAGAAAATCACTTACCCTACCTTAAAGGATCCATTCCATTTAGTGAAGCGGAACCTTTCCAGTGTGCAAACATGCAAAATAGCAGCACCCAGACTCTGTTTGACCTGAACGGAATGGAACTTTAATTAGTGCCATTGGTAACACGTGTTTACCCTACTATTTCATGTCAAAATGGCTGCTGGGAAAGGCCTATTCTAAATGCTTAAAAGACGCATGGCAAGTTTGTTGTTACAGTTATAACAATGACAGAGTCTTCAATTCTGTTTTCTGTGTGGTGTCATCTCCTTCAGAGGTGTTCTCTCTGCCTGGTTCCAGTTTCTTCTTTCTCTCTATGTAGTAGGGGGCACTAAGTGAAAAATCGTTACGCGGCGGATAAAAGCATGAAATTTGATACAGATGTCCCTTGGGTCATCCTAAAACATCCTAGAAGGGGTGCCCAAAAAAATCTGAAACAGGAAGTGAGTTATGGACAAAATCCAAAATGGCCACCTAAACTGTTGACCGTTGACTCAAAAGACACCAAAAGAATCTCCAAAAAGCATAAAATGTGGCACACATGTCCCTTGGGTCATCCTAAGACATCCTAGAAGGGGTGCCCACAAAAATCTGAAACAGGAAGTGAGTTATTGACCAAATTGAAAATGGCCGCCTAGTGTTGTCGATTGACTCAAAAGACAACTAAAGAATCTCCAAAAAGTATAAAATGTGTCACACATGTCCCTTGGGTCATCCTAAGACATCCTAGAAGGGGTGCCCCAAAAAGTCATCAACAGGAAGTGAGTTATTGACTAAATTGAAAATGGCCGCCTACAGTGTTGGCGATTGACTCAAAAAGCCTATAGAATCTCCAAAAAGCATACAATTTGGCACATATGTCCCTTGGGTCATCCTAACACATCCTAGAAGGGGTGCCCAAAATAATCTGAAACAGGATGTGAGTTATTGACTCGCATCATCTTTCAACAGTGTTGAAAGATGATGCAAGATACCGAAAGAATCTCATAAAAGCATGAAATGTGGTACAAATGTCCCTTGGGTGATCTGAACGCCTAAGTGACCGCCTAAAGCAGTTGACACAAAAGAAAACATAAAGGGACGTCATAAAAGTGTATAATTTGGTACGTACATTGAGTGCTTCTTAATATATCCTAGAAGGGGTTATTTATTTGTTTGTTTGCTTGTTTATTAAACTTTTTAGGAAATTTAGGAAAGAAATTCTAAATGGCAGTTGACCATGGCAGTCTGCATATTATGCAGACTCAATACAACAGGTTATGCAGTGCATAACCTGCCGTATTTTGTAGTCTACCTTCTGTTTTCATTTCTACATCACTTATTTATTTTACTTTCTGCATTATTTTTTTATTGTACTCTTTGAATCTTCTTTATTTATCTAACTCTCTGCATATTCTTATTTATTTTACTCTGCATCTTATCTTACTCTGCATATTCTTATTTTACTCTCCGCATCTTATTTATTTTGCACTCTACATCTTCTTGCTTGTTTTACACTCTATCTTCTCATGTATTTTCTTCTTGATCATTACTGTTTTTTTGTGATTAGTGTTTAGTAACTACATGTATTCATGTGTGCCATTTCGCAATTACCAGCATATTGGCATAATGCTCTGCAAGGTAACCCAGCATCCCGGCATCTACACTTTCTCGAACAGAAGGGCTCAGCTTTGCAGCAACACTTGAGTTCTCTACAAACTTAAGCAGCCTCTGGCAAGAGTGTCCATAAAGGTGTCCACGAATCAGCGACTTTAATCCATCCAAATTTGTCAGGAGAGGGTAGAGATTGCATAGCTTTCAGGCTTCTGGACCAAATGCCAGATTGGCTGCTCGATTTGAATATTGTAGCAGTGCAGCCCGTGTGGGAGGAGTGTTTTCCATTGAGAGACTATTAAAACTTTTTTTGGCACCCCTTAGGATGCATTCAGATCACCCAAGGGACATTTGTACCAAATGTCATGCTTTTATGAGATTATTTTTTATGAGTGTATTTTGCATCATCTGTCAACACTGTACACGGCCATTTTCAATTTAGTCAATAACTCACTTCCTGTTTCAGATAATTTCAGGCACCCCTTCTAGGATGTCTTAGGATGACCCAAGGGACATGTATGCCAAATTGTATGCTTTTATGAGATTCTTTAGTTGTCTTTTGAGTCAATCGACAACACTGTAGGCGGTCATTTTCAATTTTGTCAATGACTCACTTCCTGTTTAAGATTTTTTTGGGCACTCCTTCTGGGATGTCTTGGGATGACCCAAGGGACATGTATGCCAAATTGTATGCTTTTATGAGATTCTTTAGTTGTCTTTTGAGTCAATAGATAACACTGTAGGCGGCCATTTTCAATTTTGTCAATAACTCTGTTCCTGCTTAAGATTTTTTTAGGCACCCCTTCTAGGATGTCTTAGGATGACCGAAAGGACATGTGTGCCAAATTGTATGCTTTTATGAGATTCTTTAGTTGTCTTTTGAGTCAATCGACAACACTAGGCGGCCATTTTCAATTTAGTCAATAACTCACTTCCTGTTTCAGATTCCTTTGGGCACCCCTTCTAGGATGTCTTAGGATGACCCAAGGGACATATGTGCCAAATTGTATGCTTTTTGGAGATTCTTTTGGTGTCTTTTGAGTCAACGGTCAACAGTTTAGGTGGCCATTTTGAATTTTGTCCATAACTCACTTCCTGTTTAAGATTTTTTTGGGCACCCCTTCTAGGATGTTTTAGGGTGACCCAAGGGACATCTGTATCAAATTTCATGCTTTTATCCGCCACGTAACGATTTGGCCATTTTTGGTGGTTAGTACCCCCTACTAATGGTGACAATACTCTCTCTTGGGTCTGATGAGGAGCCACACTGTTGAAATGTCACTATATGCCTCTGTGTAAATAAATAAGTTGAGGGGGAACCCTGCAGTTTTTCTTTGTTTTGGACTCTAATGACATTCCCTTCAGCATCTCGATGAAAATGGATTTGTTTTGAATATCGCCGCTGTTGTGCAGAGATCTTGCATCTCCGTAATATTTCATCTTTTAATGTCTTTTCAGAAATTAATGCCCTATTTTATACTTCTTTGTATGACAGCTTCGCGCAAAAGTAGCGACAATAGCCGATCAACATGTCAGAACTTGGGAAGTTGTGAGCTTGTGCTAGTTGTGAGCTTGTGCTAGTCTAATCGTTTAGAAAATAATCGATAGTTGCAGGCTAGCCCTACTCTGATTAGCAGCCAAGATGATTGGGACACTAAACAGGTGTGACCTATCAGTGCTGTCCTTTTGAATTGTCATAGGTTAAACACAGCTGAAGCTAATAACATTAACTCTGATCTGCTTCATTTAGGTGTGATCAGTTACGATAACCAGGCTGTTGCGATTTATGCTTGAACTTTTTAGCATACGTAGGAATGCTGTGGGAGAGTCAACTGTAGTCTCAGTCATCCATCTTCAGGACCCCTCAGTTGTGTTACAGGTGATTTTTTGTTATTTGTATTTCAAGGGCAATGGTTGCACATTCAAACAGGGTCATCCTTATGTTGCCAGGGTCCTATGTTCCCCAGGGTCCTATGTGAGATCATGATAAAGGGTCCTACTATATGTTTCCCCAGGGTACTATGTTCCACAGTCCTGTCAAAGGGTCCTCCCAAGGTCCTATGTTCCCAAGTTTGACATATTATGTAAACCACGCCCCCCATTTTTTTAATGTTGTATTGGCATTTCTTTTTTTGTCTTTTTCCTGGCTTGTTCGTTTATAAACCTGATTGTCCGGGGGAAGTAGCTATTGAGCAATCTGCTGCCAGTGGCTCTGTGGCTACGAAGCCTCTTGCCATGTGGTAGCATCCGAAACACTCCATGGTTGGGATGGCTATAGACCATATTCACACAGCGGCCATATTGGAATTTAACATTGAAAGTGCCGCCACCCGGGGTGGCTACTTTCATTGACTTCATAGAAACATGGCCGCCGTGTGAATATGGTCTATGGTTTTTGATAAGCCTGCAAGCTTTAACCCATTTATACCTTGAACACCTATACGTTGTTATACCTTTCAAGCTGGGAACACCTCTGTGTGCAGTTGTTTCTATATACAGTATACAGCAACATTAATTAAAAAAAAAAGATTTGAATAAAGATTTAAACTTTTTCAGAAAACGTCAGGATTTAGAAGGCGTTTTTAGAATCGGCCTCAGGTTTAAACAGACTGACACAATAGGAGGGATAATGTGTGTTAACATAATATTGAACTGGGGAACATTGGACCCTGGGAATATAGCACCTGGGAAGCATAGGTATCCTTCCATTTATACAGTCTATTTGTCCCTGTTTTACGAATGATTCGTAAAACAGGGACAAATATATTTTATTGTGAGCTGAATTATAATGATTAAAAACGTTCACCTCCTCAGTTTCTAGAGGAGAAAATGGTTTCATATGTTTGACCATGTACATATTTTCGTTTCCTTGATAGAAACTCATAATAATAAATTAGTCGCCTTTAGTTGCTGTTGGGGTATTTGTCATTGTATATTTGAACATACGTAAACTATGTCCTCTGCATTTAACACATCTTAACTATTAAAAGCATTGGGCGCTATAACTACAACACCTGGGGAGCAGTTAGTGGGCTGGGCGAGACTGGGTGGGCCGGGGAGCGAAACCGGCAACCTTCCTATTCCCAGGCGGCGTCTCTACCCACTCAGCTACTGCCGCAATATGCCTCATATCCCCATGAACCATGCCAGCTGTTAAGTCTTATTCTTTAACAGATTTGCATCTCCGTTGGGTGCATGCACTCTCCTGTGTATGTTTGAAGTCCCATTCTGCAGCTGATTAGAGAAAGGAGGCTGACTTGTGCATACTCCTTCTGTGTTTAGGTAGGTTCTTAAGCTTGAGGGATGTGGCCTGGAAATTTGGACTGAATCCTCTGAAAAATGTTTGTTTAATTTTTCTGAAAATGTTTTGGTTACTTGAACTGGTTTATTTGCAACAGTTGGTTGAGTTTACATTTGTTTAGTAAACAATTGAAAATTAAAGGACTGAACTTCCATTTTCCGCCTCCTTCTTGCGGAAGCACGATTATACCAGTATGTAGTAGCCTTGGGATACAACAGTTCCAGAGCCATGTGGCCCAAAGAGCAGCAACCTATCTCCTGTTTCTATAGACGAATCCACAGAGCGAATGCCTGTAGCTGCGGTGTTAGACTCCTGATGCGGTGTGCATTCTGACACCGCAGTTATGATTGCCTAAAAGCAGTGTGTCTGTGGATTCGTCTATAGAGTGAGGCGGCTTGATGCACAAGTACATCCCCCAGCCATGGTGTAAAAATACACCCCCTGGACATGAACCTAGTATGTCGCAGGAACTTACCCCCAATCCAACCCTTGATGCTGAGTGCCAAGCAGGGAGGATTGAGTCCCATTTTTATAGTCTTTTGTATTACACTGTACTTATACTCTACTGTACAGCTGTCATACTGCAACCTCCACTACTCTACCAAACTACAGCTTCCACTGCTGTACTAAACACCACTCTACAGTACAGTGCATTGTACCTGAACGACGCCCATGCAGGAGTCGAGGAAGATGGTCCCCTTAGGTTCCTTGGAGGTCTTCTCATCCTTGTAGAAGTTGAGGTTGTAGGAACCGTCTCCCAGCTGAGCCAGATGGAAGTACCTTCTCTTGAAGGACTAGGGGGGGTGGAAATGGAGAACATAAACAGACCGAATGGGCCTCTTTTCTCTAAAAATACCACATAGTGGAGACAGGGCGTGGGAAACTTAAAGAAAATTCACTTCAAACTACAGGCTACTGTAGAAGAAAGAAAAAAAAAGAGCCAATATAGCTTCTGTATGAGAATTAAATGTCCCGGTAAACTCAAATTGAAAAGGAAGCTTTACTACATCATAACCGCACAAATGTTGAGGTACAAGTACTTACTTACACAAACAATGTTATGCGGTTGTGAAATGAGTCATCACATCTCTGCTGTTAAACTGTTAAAGGACACAGTGCGTCTAGTGGTGTAGGGCAGTGGTTTTCAAAGTGGGGTGACCCCCAGGGGTCATTGAGGGAGTTCCAAAATAGCCAATCTACAAGCTCACAACGCAATGTGATCTTGTAGATTGGCTATTTTGAAAACAATTTGAAATATCGTGAAACATTTTTTTAAATTTTTAATAATTTTGAAAAACCGTAACACAAATTTTCTCAGGGGATCCCTGGCATAAAATATTTTCGGATGGGGGCCCACAGCCAAATGCATATCAATTTGTGGGTCCTTGACATGAAGACGTTTGAGAACCACTGGCAGAGGGGCAGAGACCAACCAGAGTATCAGGGGGGTACTCGGCGGACACGTTTCATGACGGGGAAACCTGCTATTGCGTTACCACTCACCCTCATGGTGACACTGATAGCGCTGTTCATGTTTCCTTTGTACAGCCAGCCGTGTTTTGAGACCCCTCCCTTCTGGGAGCCCAGCGAGGCTGTGTCCTGTGGGAGGACAAGGTAATTAGGACACAGATCAGACTAGGGAACCCGCATGGGCGTGGCACGCAACCCAACAACAGGAGACAATGACGCACTCTCTTGCATGTGGGCTCGAACTCGCTGTACGTGTGTGTGAGCACACATAATCTCTAATGCTCGCCTGTCACTTGACCAAACACGCACGCACGCACACACGCACGCAGCAACGCGCACACACACACGCGCGCACGCATATATATTTCTAAACTTGTGAGGACGTCAACATTTTAGGACATACATGTTATGACTTATTTGTGATTTTTCTAAATGTTTTAGACATTTTCAACTCTAGCCCTGAAGACGAAAATAGCCGATCTACAAGCTCACAACGGGTTGCTGCGCGACACATTGTGAGCTTGTAGATCTGCTCTTTTCAGCACACACAAGTATAAATCAGGCATAACGCAAACCCCAAAACCTAAACTTAACCTCTAAATGCATGCGTAACCTAAATCTAACCCCAACGTGAATCATTTCCCAATTGTAAGCTAAAAATCACACCCAGTGTGAAGTGGGCGGTGTCTTGCTAGCTAATCACAATACTGAATGTCATTCAGTCATTCACTTAAAAAAAAACATAAATGTGTTAAAAAAAAACATAAATATGTTTTTTTTAAGTGCATAGTCCTATTTATAGGGCTATGCACATGTGTCATGTTTCACTAGCCAATCACAGTCCTGAATAGACTGTGATGGGCCAATCACGGTGCAGGGTTAGGGGGGTACACTGGTGGCCAATCACAGCGCAGGATTGGGGGGTGCAAATATCCAAACCTCACATATAGGGGCGGTTTCACCGCCCAAAAACACAAAAAATCTTTAACCATAACACAACAATTTCCCTTGAGAGGACCAGGACATTTTTCCTCATAATTTCCTCGTAATTAATATTTCTCAAGTTCTACTTTACTAGTAGGGACATTTGACCCCCATATGTATAGTAATGCAAGTACACCCCCCCCCCCCCCCCCACACACACACACACACAGTCGCAAACACACACACACACACACGATCACGATAATGGTGCACAAACATTGTTGCTCTCATTGCATAGAAAACTGCAGAGTGCCCTCCAGGCAGCTGGGAGGGTAGGAGCAGCACACTAGTGTTCTCCTCATTAAACTCAGCACTGCAGACCTTCTCCCCTTCCTCCAGGGGCTTTCAACCACCACATCCTGACCAGGCACTAAAAGGTCAACAGCCTTCAATCCAATCAATTCCTGTAGCAAGGTAATTATTGGGCCGGTATGTGACCTCTCTCAATCTCAACATGTCATGGAGAGGATGCTCAGAGAGACAGAGAGAGAGAGAGAGAGAGAGAGAGAGAGGTGTGTGGGTCGACATCTGACGGCGTGACAACACAAGCCACTGAAGCCAGTTTGGCTGGGAAATGTAAAGAGAGGTTTTGCTATGTATACTAGGCGAAATAAAGGGGGCACTTTGCATTAAAACATAAAAATCTAAACTTAAAGTCATGATAGTATTGTCACTGTCGTACTACAGTGTCACACAAAAGTAGCAAAAATGTTCGATCTGCAAGCACACAACACGTTCCGATGTGACGCTTTGAGAGCTTGTAGAGCAGATATTTTAGCTCTTTTAGATTTTTTGTATGTAAAAGTGAAAGTGTTTAAGTGTGTCTGTGGGTTTTATAAATATTGAACCAATGAAAAGTACTAACTAGAATGTGTGACTAAATAATAACAACATTGGATCCATTGGAACACAGGCTCTTTTTCCCCAATTTCCTGAAAAGTAATAGTTTTGGACACATGAGGTTTCCGCCCGATAGCGACGATATCCTAGTTAGTGAAGCCTGGAAAGAGGCTGAACTCATTGCCCTTTAGAGAATCATTACTTATTCAAAGACTTGGGAAGGTTGCCAGGATGCCTGCATGTCCCGACAAAAGCGGAACTAAGTGTTTATATACGGGCGTCTGCTGGACAAGTTTCTTGAGGACAGTGGAGGGAATTCTGGGATCTGTATTTTATACAACATCTTTTTTTTTAATACTACCAAGGGCTACAGCTTCCTCTCAGGATTGGGTTGTTTAACTGTGAAGGCCTACAGCAGTTTGATAGATTACCACAGTAGTAATTGAGCAACATCAAGTGTGATTTGGAAGAGGGATCACGTTTCTACCAGAGAGTGTTTAAATGACTTTTCCGAAATCTGGTTAAGTTCAGTTACCTCATCTTTTTCCACATCTTCGTCAACCTCGAACAGATGAGCAGCCAGCTTCTCTGGTCTGGGTGATTTACTGAAAGAGAAAATGACCGCCACATATCTTAGGACTCAAGGATCAACTGCCATGACCTAAAAAGATAGTAACTTTGATACATTTCTAAATGATTTTTCACCCCTAAATTTTGCCAAAATCATGAGCTCAGTTAGATATTTACTTAAATCATTAAGTCGAGTAAAGTCAACAAAAACAAAGAAATTATAGAAAATATTTTCAATTTTCACACCCCTAATCTACAGTATAATTATGTACTCTCTTCTAACCTCACAATGAAGGTCATTGTGAGATTTTCACACTATTCTGCCATTCACACCATACCCTCTCTATTTCAAACGCATCAGACAAGCTTTCCATTTGCTAATGTAGGTTCACGGCATACTGACCCCATTGTATATACACACACAATAAGAAGAAACAATGTCTACATTGGTAGCATTCACGCCCTGCTGTCTCCATTCATAACAACGTGCACATTTTTAGAACACTACAATGTGTTCATTCGCTACATCTTTCTCAGGGCCACTTCAGTACACAGCTGTCGCCACGAGTCAGGATTTAGGCAACGTACCTCAGCTGTTACGAGTCAAACCCCAAAAGCACAATTTGCCCCTATGACCTTAACAGGGCCGAACAAGCTCCAGGGAACAACTAGCATAAACAATGTCAGGGCCAGGGTCAAGGGTTGTTGTCCGGTTTTTATGCTACAATGTTGGAAACATGACATGTAACATCTGCAAGGTGCATTAGCTTCTAGCCACCTCCCTGTCATGAATCATTTTCAACATGGTATCCCTATTTTAGGCTTGCATTATGTCATTAATAGCCGTTCTACAAGCTCACAACGTGTTGCAATGTGATGCATTGTAAGCTTGTAGATTATTTTCACTATGCTATGGAAAGTAGCTCAAACTGAGGACACGGTCTGTAAGGATGTAGTGCGTCCTGGGATGTCCCATTTGTTTCAGTGATATCACAAAGTTATGGTCCCAGAATAGCCCCGATTATCCTCGGTGGAAAAAACACAGGAAGTGTCCTATTGTGTGACATTTATTTAACTTCCACAACACACGTTTCCTTCTTTCCAGGGATCTGTGGAACACATTCACTGGACAGTAAAACCAGGCCAGAATCTCAGGACATTGTACATTTTACGATGGGCCTCAAAACTATATAACTATACAACAGCACAGCATCCAATGAGCAAAGCAGATGCAAAATGCCCCGCCGGAAGACATCTGGGAGTTTTGTTGTGGCTTTGAACATCGTTCTGAACTTTGTTTTCAGTGCTTTAAAACAATAAAACACTAAATAAAAAATAAAACTTCTACACAACTAATGCTGTTGTGTTGAATGGATCAGCGAAGTTCTGTCGTATTTCCTACTTGTAACCTTGCAGGGTTAAAGTTGCTTTTATATACTTTTTTTCACTCATTAGCAGAGTGACTGGAAAGATCACAACCAGTCATTTTAGAGGTACAACTTTTGTGCTGCAATATGAATTAAATTCCATTTTACAAGACGTAAGAGAGAACAGGTGGTGTTGCTGGCCTTTGCAGTGCTGTTGTGGGTTAATGTTAATTACAACTGCATAATGGGAGACTGTTACAATGACTTGCACTGTACAGTATATGTTTTTCTTTAGTCCTATATATGGTCTTATACTAAACATAGTGTTGGTGGTGGTGGTGAGAAATTGTGAGGACCTAAAAGAGACTCCCAAGGGACCTCTCAAGGGACCTCTCCCGCCAGACTAGGTCTGGTTCTTCTGACGAGCTGTCAATAGACCTGTCAGTAAAGCTGTCAACACCTCAACACACCTGTTAACTCCAGCTGAAATGTACACACGTACATGGCCACATATCAACATGGACATGGACATACACACAGTCACACACAGTCACACACAGTCACACACACACGCGCACACACACACACACGCACACACACACACACGCACGCAGACATACACGCAGGCACTCACTTTGGGAGCTGGCGGAAATCTCCAGAATATTCTTCATACTTGTAATTGACAAGGTGCCAGTCGGAGTTGTACGTTTTGATGCACTGCGGAGAGAGAGAAAGAGAGAAAGTGAAAATTGAGGAGGTGGTGAGTGAGGGTCATTTTAGCATGAACAAATTTGGAGAGGTCATTAAAAATACAGCCCCTGACGGACGCAGGCGCGCTGAGGTTTATTATACTTCCTTGGCAAAATAAAGCTAAATCCGTATTCCCTCAGAAGAAATAAAAAGGCAGGGTTTTATTTTAAGAAGGAGTGAACTTGCTCTTTGTTTCCTAAAAGGCAGGCAGTGCAGCTGGAAGAGCTTGAGTAGAAACTTGAACGATAAGACAGCTAAATTGCATTATTATACCTAATTGAATTAACAAGACAAACATTCAGCCAAAGGAGTCTCTACAGCAGCTATGTATAAATGGCTGGCTAAAGTATCCTGTGTTACATCAAACAGGTACTGTAGGAAGGATATGTAACCGCAGGCTGAAAAGATCACACACAGACTTCCATAAGTCAAATGAATTATATCCATTGCTGGGAACGGAGTCCCCTCCGGTTAGGCAATACCCGTTGTACCCATTGTCAGAGTACTTAGGGCAGTATTCAGAGGCCAGTGTATGACGTCTGTTGTATGACAACATAATAATGACAGATACAGAGATATCCATATATGGGCATTAAATAGGACTGTATTTTCGGTTTTGGACAACAGACCAATCGAATTCCAACACACCCTCGGTCCCTCTGTGAAGTTTGAATCGTTTGATCGTTCAGAAAGTCCTGAAGTTATGCACAACACAGTCTGACAGTCGTGTACATTTATAGACAGATAGATAGATGCTAAATTATGAGTTCAACATGACATCAAAACCTACGTGCATGCGTTAACATGAACCCTAGCGTCACTCTTCTGGTCATAATAGGCAAACTTTCTGCAAAAATAGGCAAACACTGCAAAAATAGGCAAACATTTGGCAAAAATAAATAGCCGATGTTTGACGTACAACAAAGTATACAGGGTTGAATTGGTTGAATTACCCAGCAACCACCTATTATCTGAACTTTGGTAGAAATGTGTTTCAGGTTTCAAAGCCTGAAAACAAAATCTACAAATGTGTGAAATACGTGTGTAACACGTATTATGTTGGGGGGTGAAATACGAAGGAAAATAGATTACGGAGACTAGAGAGAGAGAACAAAAAAAACAGCTTCCCATCTGTGAGTACCTACAGCTGTTCCAGATGCAGTTATTATGATGTAATTTCTGGCTGGATCCATAGGGGAATATCCCATAACAGTTCTTTCAGACTACGCCCAGACCAGAACACTGCCAACCCCTGCACTACACAGCCTCTGTGAGACGATATACGACCCAAACGTGAGCTATGAGCCCCAACTCCGGTCTATACACTCAACAGAACATACACTACAGATATTAGCAACAGAAAAAAATGTATGCTCACTTTAAGGACAGTACTAGTATGTTCTTTTCCTCTGGCATGTAAATTGTAAGAGTGTATTTGACTGTGACACCAATTGATCGAATTGCTACGTCGAACACAGGGTTATTCGTCCATTCGAAAGCTATTTCCTTCTTCCCCTGGCTCTCATTGAAATCGAACCAGTCTTGTTCTAGTCCACGAATCATAAAACAAAACATATGAATGCCTGAGTGCATTCTTGGGCTGGACGTAAGAAACAAAACATCTGATGGGCCTTCAGGGTGTTGTAACCAATTGTATTGTCTGGAAAGTGGTAGAACCACCTGTGGTTGGCCGAAAGGAGTAAGGCAAGTATATTCAAACTATAAGGGACAGAGCGCAGGTTTTTGAGTATCATGCACAGCCATTGGGGCTCAAGCTAAATAAGGGTCATCCTCCTCCACCAGCACAATACTACTAAAATAATAACCACTTCTTAAACCCTATATATTTTATTAAACAGAGTCCCCTAGGGGTCTACACTAGCTGTTTTGAATTGCCTTTCTTCATGGATACTAGTATACATTTCTCTCTCTGCAGTGAACAGTACGGAAACATTTTAAAATACAATTATTGTCAATACCAGCTGAATGGGCACTTATTGAGTTAGAGGGCAAAGGACACGGGCACAAGACCCCCTGGGGTCTAGATCTGTGCATGTGCCAAAACATGTGTATGCATTGGCATGCTTAGAAATAGGTTTGTTAATCATAATTAACATTTATCTCTTTATTAAAGGGGAACATTGCTGATTTTCCTGAATTCTATAGTTCTGATGTGAGGATAGGCTATCAATAATATAGTGCGGCAAAAGTATTTTTTGTAGTTGACATCCAATCCAATCCACTTTATTTATATAGCACATTTTACAACTCAAGGTTTCCAAAGTGCTTGCACAGAAAATCAAAAGCCAAATACACTGGGTAAGCTGAAACACAGAAAAACAACAGCAAAAACACACAGCAAAATGAGAAACAAAATAAAACAACAAAGGGAGACTTATCACTGAAGAATACAGGACGCAGCAGCGTCAGCAGACAGTGAAACAAAACATAGACCACAGAAACTCTCAAACGGGATCGAAAGCCAAGGTATAAAGGTGGGACTTAAGGCGAGATTTAAAAGTCTTGATGGTGGGGACCAATTTGATATGGGAGGGGAGTGCATTCCATAATGTGGGGTCTACGACTGAAAAGGCTCGGTCGGACATCATGAAATGATGGCGTCAAACGTGTCAATTTGTATGTACTGTATGTATTGTATTCTGTATGTGTGTACCCCAGGAAGAATAGCTGCTCTATTTACAACAGCTAATGGTAACACAAAATAAACAAGTAAGAGAGATTCTGAGACATATGGCCAAGGTTACAGATAGACGATCGAGGCAGCTTCATGCTCATGTCTTAGTGATACGGTACCTCTTGGACAAACAGACACTGTGCCTCCTTCTCGGCAGTCTCTGGCACGGTAGAGAACAGAGTCCGGCCCTGGCGCCGCAGGGTGGAGATCTGAGGATAGACAGAAAGCAGGCATGAAAAACAGGCTGATGTAGCAGCTCACTGTGACAGATCCATACCTGCTGGTGTTTGGAAACAATGGTGGAATTCACTCACATGGTGGGGCCCACACCCCGTTTTGGGCTCTGAGCCGTACCATCCCTCAAGTGAAGTGTTTTGTTCCGAAATGAAATACTACTACTTAATATGAAATACAACTATACTACAGTTATAAAATAATAAGTCCATCTTGAAGGATAGTTTCTAACTGAAGATCTTGGCTGACCAAATATAAACACGTTCACATTGTGGATGCTGTTCGCTGGATGCTATCGAAGGTCATGATTTTGGTTCAACATGGATACACATTCAGATTGTTGGGAAATATTCTGTTATCATATACAGTATTGTTTTTTTTATATCTTTTTTTATCCCACGATTTTGTAACCCTTATTTTTCACCCGGTGCCAATTTTCTAAGTGATCCTGGGCACTACACTCCCCTCACCAGCCTAGGGAGGCCAGGGCCGAGCTCATGCCTCCTTCAATGCATGAGAGCCAACTGACCTTCTTGTCACCTGACAGGGGAGAGTTTCCCTGGTTAGACGTAGCGCGTGGAAGGAACACGTTATTCCAACCAGTTCCTTTCCCCTCCATCAGGCGCCCCGGCTGTCATGGGGGAGGCGTTATAGTGACCAGGATTACTACATGTTTTTGTGAGGGTATTAACTACCCTGAGAGACACGGGGAGAACAAGCAGCTCCACACAGAGTAGGCCCTTTCGCCAACCCCACCTAGGGTATGGGCGCTGATGACGCGGAGGAGAAGACACGCCCCCAGCTCCCACATATACAGTATTGTTAATGCTCACATCCAGACAGTGAAATGATTTTGTAAGCTAACAGATGGAATCAGTGTTTTTTTTTTTTTTTTTTACCCAATTTAGTCGTTATGCCAAATGTCAAGGCCATCTGTATTGGGGTACTCAGAAAATATAAGGACACAATAATGAGACAGAGACAACAACTCTGGTCTTGAATTATGAGAGATTTAAAAGTATTCGAATACTGGAGCCAAACGTACATGTCGCAATGGGACACTCTGTCTGACTCCCAGAACAACATTTTACTCACAGTTCATATACCTCCAAAAACACAGTACTGTGCATCCCAGAATGAGACAGACAAGAAACAACAAGGAGAGTTACCAGCCCATCCCTTCCCTTTGACCTCAGTGTCATCTATAATGGTGGGGCTTGAGAGAAAAGGTCAAGGTCAGGTCAGATCTCTCAACTCTCCAGCTGTTCCACAGCTGTACTGGTCAGCACAAGCAGTAAATATCTGCCCTTAAGAGACAATGATGATGTTGTAGTAAAGTCACTCTTAATAATACAATTGTTTTCTTTTCGTTCTTTCCTCTTTAACCGGACCTCATTTTGTACAGTCGGAGACTCTAGCCTTATTTGATGGTTACAGACCGGCTGACAGATAAGACAGTCAGACAGGAGTTTTATTAGATGTATAGAGATGGACAGATCCACAGTGAGAAGAGACGCTCTACCCAGAGGAGCACAGAGGAGCCTCAGGGCATCAAGACCCGTGTTCAGTGTCTTCCACAGAGACTCCGACCAGTCAGTGCATGTCCCAGTTACTGCACTGGGTGTCCAGTCACTCCACAAAGACGAGTGGGGACTCACTGTCAAATTGACCCAGTCTTGTCATGGATTTCCTATATTCAAGCCTTTTCATTTGTCTTCATGTTAGTAATGCCTTTGAAAGAGGTTTTAGAAACTTGAATCATGCTTCACTGGCTTTCAAAGTCTATATGATCAAAATAGCATTACCAGTGTGTCAGGGCACAGGAGAGGGTAGCCAGAGGACATCACATATAAAGAAAACCTTAACCACATGAACTCTATCGTCCTTATTCTGGGCATGTCATAATAGGCGAACATTCTGCACAAATAAGCGAACATTAGACGGAAATATACGATCTAAGCCAACAAAGCGTCACGTTACAATGCGTTGTGAGATTTGGTGTTGAGGGAAAAACGGAACCCGGTAAACTGAAGTATATAGGGTTTAAGTGGTTAGGTGGAGGGATATTGTATTATTTCATATACTGGAAGGATCAACAATTAATATGAGTCCCAGTCAGAGAAATATACAAACTGACATTTCTCTTAAGTTCATAGCAGCGGTGCGCTTCCGTGTCAAACGCGGTAGCGGCAGTAATCAATCATTGGGCCTCTGTGACATGTTTGTTCACATCTCAATAGGGTCCTTATGACCTATCTATACATTTATGGTGTGGAAAAAGTTAAAAGACATAAAACAAATGTCAGCATTAGGGCATAGTTACACATAATGTACGTGTCAGAAGCATCACTGTGTGTGGTGTGTAGAGCATCCAGTCGCGTTCAACGTGTCGAGTTCAACATGGGTGAATTTTGACCTCGCGTCAACCTGGCAGGCATTTAGCCTCCGCAAGGTAACAGGGAAATTGACGTTGTTTGACGCTTCAGCATGCGTTGACTACTCTCCTTCGGTGACCATGCAATTATTGCCATCTCAGATGAGATACTACCCTGGTTAGCCAGTGGATCCATACACCACATAATAAATAGTTCCACCTTGCTATTGCAATTTCATCAGCTTGAAATAATATATATCACCACCACTCTCCTAGCCTGCATATCTGCTGACTCGTTTAAAAGAAAATACTCTCACAGGAAATGTGTCAGATTGATGAAGTGATGGCCTCAAGTGAAGCAGCTCTGCTGTCAATCAGTTAACTACTGCATAAATAAATTACCTGAAATGTATCATGCAACATTTCCAAAATGACTAGAATAAAGTCTATAAAAAGTGTTATCGTGGGGATTCGGTCCCCCCTTGATGTCAATGGACTGGACTTGATACTGTGTAGATAGACTTGGTTGTCTGTCCTGAAGGCCATGTATGGACGACTGGTACTGTTGGAAATTGGAATAATGACCTTTGATTGCCTGTGCCTGTGATGCCTTTGTAAATATTTCTTTGATGTGTCTGATGATGTTGAATACGTGATGCAATTGTTTTTTGTTTTCGTTTTTGTCTGTTTTTATTTTGTGTATGCTTGTATGTCCATAATGTGATTACAGAATGTATGAAAATGGAAATAAAATTCAAGTGCAAAAAAAAAGAAAAAGTGTTATTGATCCACAAGCTCATAATGTGACGTGTTGTGAGCTTGTAGATCGGCTAGTTTAGCTATTTGTTGTACGGCCAAGTATATAGGGCTTACAGTAGGTGGCTAACAAGCGTATGATGTTTGTGTGTTGTCAGTCATAACTGGAAGAGCGGGTTTAACTTTATTTCTTCATTAAATGACGAAATATCTCATTTTTGGCAGCCAAACTCTCTCAGCTGTAAGCAAGCTGGTGGCTGCCCATGAAGTGCATTCCTGTTAATGGGCAGCATTTCAAGAGGCACCACTGGAGGGGGTTGTACTGTCCGTCCAAAATGCTGCAGGGCACAGAGATAGAGGAATGATGCCAGGCACTAAATGAAGCCTCCACGCTGGAGATGAGCGGGCATGGTGGACCGAGAGAGGAAGAGGGGGAAGAGGAGGAAGAGCAGGAAGAAGAGAGAGCAGAGGTGGAAAGGAGAGAGGAGATGAGTAAGGGAGAGAGAAAGAGAGGACAAGATGAAAGGGTTTGCGGCCCTTTTAGTCTTCTACAGTGTTTTCTCGTTCACGAGTCAGGGACTGTAGCGTGACATTTTTTTCTGTGTCAAAGTGTGTGTGTCGGTGTGTGTTCATGTGTCTCAAGTGTATGTATGTGTGTGTGTGTGTGTGTGTGTGTGTGTGTGTGTGTGTGTGTGTGTGTTGGTGTGTGCGAGGATTGAGGAGGCGCTGGGAGGGGAATTTGAGACTACAACGTAGTGGGTGTATGATTATGGTTCATTAAACCTAAATGGACAATAAAAAGGGTTAGAAAAAGTGTTTTGAACGAGCATAAAATATTTCATGTATTTCTGCGTCAAAGTGTGTGTGTCGGTGTGTGTTGGTGTGTCTCAAGTGTGTTGGTGTGTGTAATCGCGTGCGTGCGTGTGTGCGTGCGTGCGTGTCTGTTGGTGTGTGCAGAGTGAGGAGCAGGGAGGTGAATTTGAGACTACAATGTAGTGGGTGTATGATTATGGTTCATTAAACCTAAATGGACAATAAAAAGGGTTAGAAAAAGTGTTTTGAACAAGCATAAAATAAGTGCTTTCATACTTTGCTAATTGCTAATAGCGACACTTAAGAAAGGTAAATTAATACTAGTCAGAATGTCATCCAGCCATCGGTCCAGTGGAGCGTCCAATAACATTAGAGCGTGTGAACCTACACTCATGGAAACTCACCAACTCCTCAACTCAAAGTGCTCCTACACAGAGGTCTGACTCCCTCCTGCCCTGTGTGTGTGTGTGTGTGTGTGTGTGTGTGTGTGTGTGTGTGTGTGTGTGTGTGTGTGTGTGTGTGTGTGTGTGTGTGTGTGTGTGTGTGTGTGTGTGTGTGTGTGTGTTGGGTGTGCATTTGTCTGGCTGTCCCCCTCCACTCCCTGTGAGCCCGGTGATGTAAAACACATGGAGGGTTAGACAGCCGGACAGACGATGGCTGACCTAACACACACACACGCGCGCACGCACGCACGCACGCACGCACGCACGCACGCACGCACGCACGCACGCACGCACGCACGCACGCACGCACGCACGCACGCACGCACGCACGCACACACACACACACACACACACACACACACACACACACACACACACACACACACACACACACACACACACACACATGGATAAATACACAAATATACACACCTACAGCGACACAAGCAAACATACACACATGCAGACAGAGAAACATATACACACACAAACAACATGTACACATGAAGACACAGACATATAAACACACAGACACATACACACACGCACGCAGACATACAGAAACATACACACACAGATACATACACACACGCAGACATACAGAAACGTACACACACAGTCACACACAGACACATACACACGCAGACACACACACACACACACACACACACACACACATACACACACACACACACGCACACACGCAGACATAGAAATATAAACACATTCAGACACAAACAAACACACACATGAAGACACAGGAACAGACACACACACACACATTAGGACACAGGAACGTAACACACACACACACACACACACACACACACACACACACACACACACACACACACACACACACACACACACACACACACACACACACACACACACACACACACACACACACACACACACAGGACAGTTACAAATGGCTTTGCGCTGCAGACGACCTCCTAATGAAAGCCACTCATCATCCTAGGGGTTGTGAAATACAGTCTGGAGGTGGACTGTACATTGTTCACTTCCCACCACAGACAGTTTGTTACGCTGGACTCAACTACAATGAAATACACAGAATACCAAACCACCTCATTCCTCTCTCTCTCTCTCTCTCTCTCTCTCTCTCTCTCTCCCCCCCAGTGGGAGGAACCTGGGAGTGGAGACCGCAAGAGATTCCTCTCAGCGTCGGAGTGAGCAGCAGTGATGTAATGTTGACACGGCCTCGGTCCTCTGAGTTGCTTTTGAACACAAACAAACACGCCGTCTACGGAGCGTGTAAATGTTTGAAGGGACGCGAGCCAACGGCTACACGGGAAGTCAAGTTTAACTGGGGGTCTGGGTTTCCCACATGCCCCTGCCGAGGGTCGAGGGAGGGTCTCACATACCCGCCCGCGGCCCTTGTGATCGGCCCCCGCTTAAACTCTTGCAGGTGCTGGAGTCTTTGGAGAGCGCAAGCCAAGAGTGGTGGAGAGGTCATCTAAGGCGACAGTGAATCAATAAATCTATCTATCAATCTATCAATTTAGCAATCATATCTATCATTATAAATCTATCATTATAAATCTATCATTATAAATCTATCTATCTATCTACCTACCTACCTACCAATGTATGCATGATGAAAAACAAACCATTTTACTACTACAAACTACAAACACATCAAATCACAAATTAAATTATGTTTGTACTGTTGTGACAATATAAGAAAATATAATATTTCCCCAGCATTGTAATTGCTATAGACTAATTTCACCAATCTTTTTCCTTGAACTTAATCTTTTAACAATTGAGGAAAGTACGCGGGTACAGTATTTGCATGTATGAAGAAAATGTCATTTTAAATCTCAACGTGGAGCCGTTGTGGAGGCTGTGGCCTTATTAAGGGCAGTGAAGTGTGTTAAGCTGATGAGGCTTCTAAGAGAGACGGCCACTCAGCTCCCACCACACTGCATGGGCTCCAACCTGTTTGTCCAGTGAAGGTTGACTTGGCACACTTGCCCCCATTCAGCAGCGACCTACTTCACACTCAGTTAAGTTTCGCTGCAGTCGTCTACTTCTTGCCAAAGAGCGAGAGTCTTGACTTTTGGTTGGTCAAGAGGCTTGAGTAACGGTAACCCTTCATGGCAGTGGTGGAGGGAGGGGAGAGGGTTATTATTTTATTTTAGGGCTTTATATGCGTTTATTGATAGTATAGTGGGTTGACATGAAATGGGGAGAGATAGATGGGGAGTGACACGCGGCAAAGGCCGTCAGGATCGGGACTCGAACCCACAACGCGCTATTCAGCCTAGGATTAGAATAGGGCCTATTCTAATCTTCTGAGCAAGATTTACCATGCAGTCCACAAAACGATTCAGCATTATGTGGCCTCTGACATAATATAGAGGCAAAGTGATACAAATTGTATAATTGTCAACATTTTTGACCATATAAACAGAAACTTCATCAATAAAAGTATCCCTAAAGCCACACTTGTTTTCTAACGTGGGTGTCCGACAGTAATTAGGAATCACCAATTAACGAGCCTGCCATGCAAAACATGAAAGTCATTGATGAGTCCAGATATGCTACTTCTGTCTGCCCCCGCTGTCCTGTCTCTCTCCACTGCACTAATGAAGCAGAAATTCCATAAATCAGTAAATAAAATCCAATAGGTTGGTCTAATGTGTGATATGACTCGGCGCTGCTTACCTGGAAGTCATCAGGAGGGAACTGCAGCATGTCTCTCTGGACATCACTGATGATCTGGGTCTTCTTCTGTAGAACGACATTCTCATAGTCCAGCGGCTCGATGACCTTAGGCTTCACCTGAGGAGAAGAGGAGGACAGCAATAGATGAGCACGCGGCAGTGGTTCTCAAACTGGGGTCCGGGAACCCACCGGGGGACCTTGAGGAGTTACGGGTCTGTAACTCCGGGCCTGCATCTACGGGTTTGTAACATTTGGTTTCATTTGTACACTCTCTAAATTAGGACTTTGCAGTGTAGATTGGGGTCCAAGAGATGGAAAATTGTGACATTCAGTTATCAGCTTAACCGACCTGATGGCTGCTCAGATGGTGCTGATGAGCGCCCAGGCAGTAGCAGGGGTTAGCTGTGAGCTTGTAGATCTGCAATTTCTTTTGAATATCTTTGATTTTCCATGAAAGTAACTGCAACAATATACTACACGTGTGGAGTTGTTATAATGTGGTGTTGATGCTACCAGCTGAGGCCAACCACTGGGCAATATACTCATCTCGTTGCTACAGAAACCTTGTATATCCATATGTGAACTTTTTATGTTTTTTTTTGCAAATTAATGCCCTATTTCATCATACAAGAGTGTTGCACAGAACTAGTGAAAATAAATAGCCGATCTACAAGCTCACAACGCCACATATTGCAAGGCGGTGTGAGCTTGTAGATCAGCAAATTTTCACTATTTTAAATTGTTTTTAAAATAATAATAAAAAAGCAACGGTTTTGGACATTACATGACATTACAGTCATTTAGCATACGAGGTTTCCGCCCGACAGCAGTGAATACTGTAATATACTCTCATACAGTATAAATGTAAGAGATGTTAGACGTGTCCAGCAACCATATGTGTCCAGTCTGTCCAGTATGTCAGTCATCTACACAGTATGTATCTATGGCATGACTCCACATTTGGGCTTGTTTCAGCACAATCCCACCACCTTTGACTTCCACTATAAAAATGGTTAAATTAAACTTGAGACTTTTGACATGCAATTGGATCATCATTATTGTGGTTTCAGATGTTTTGGGATGGGGGATTTCTGTGTTGGATTCTGACTTACAGAGAAAATGGCATTGGCTTCCATTATAAAATTAAGGTTTTTAAAAGTACATTTAAAAATACTTCCTTGGCCTACTGGCAGCTTGCACAAGTCATTTGGCAGGTCCAGCGGTTTGCATTTGCAAGATTAGCCCGGAACACACACACACGTGACGCACGCACGCACGCCGTGCACACATACACACAAACACACGCACGCACGCACGCACGCACGCACGCACGCACGCACGCACGCACGCACGCACGCACGCACGCACGCACGCACACACACACACACACACACACACACACACACACACACACACACACACACACACACACACACACACACACACACACACACACACACACCGTGCACACACACACACACACACACACACACACACACACACACACACACACACACACACACACACACACACACACACACACACACACCCCCACACACACACACACACACACACACACACACACACACGTACAGGAGCCTGCCTTCTATAGTGTCGTGTCATTAAAACATCGTATTTGCTGTAAGTGCAGCCTTTATGATGCTACTGTTAGTATAGAGTCACATTGGTAACCAATACATTCCTGTCATACTGTACCAATACCAAGGAGCATTCTAGCTCTCGCCTGGCTAAGTTCGCTGTTGACTGACCTTCCTGGTTAAATTACACTTGAGCCTTTTGACATGCAACTGGATCATTATTGTGGTTTCTGATGTTTCGGGGCGGTGCTGCTGGACGATGAGTTACAATGAAAACAGCTTTGGAGATTCTATCAGGCTGACCACAGAATTGTGTGGCCAACAAAATGTCATTGTCCTCGCAGAGGGTATGACTGGCTGCCAGCTCCATCTCTGGGCTCGTTGACGCGGAGGATCGTGAGACGGGTGAATGTGGGTTAAGAAGAGAGAGGGAGAGCGGAGCGAGAAGCGGATGAGAGCGAGGGGAGAGAGAGAGATACTCTGTGTGTAACTGTACCAGTCACTGGGTCACAAGCTCACATGCATGGCCCCCGAGAGAAAGGGCATCAGTGATTGGTGCTTCAACTCTTGGAATCCCCGTTTGACCAATGAGAATGCTTAGATTTCCCAGAGTCTCCTGGAAGATTCACTGTGACCTCATGCCAGTGTCCCATTGATGGAAAACTGTGTCTAAATGGGATACATACTATCAGCATGAAGGCTAATGTTCCATTAGAACAGATATAAAGTGAGTCACACTTGAACAAAGATTTGGACAGAGTGGTCCTGACATTCCATATTTCAACCATCTAACAACAAGCAGATGCTTTTATCCAGAGTTACTTACAGTACAAAGTGCAAGAGCAGAGTAAATATAATGAACCCTAGTCAACAAACAACAGGTCATGCTATTGGTCACGTAAGAAGAGTGCAAAGGAAACCAATTTAGTGCTTCAAAGGATAGCAGGTAAACATCAACAACAATAGAAATGCAATGGAACGTACCTGGGCGTGTGCATGGGGCTCAACATGAAGCTAAGTTCACACGCATGCAATCGCCCATTCGTGTGAGTTGTTCGTGCATGAGAATGTTTAGCCCGGAAGAGTTTTAACCGATAAAGTTTCATCAAAAAATCAGTGTTTTGAAAGTTCTGAGGGCATGGGCGTGATAAAGGACACTTGGAATTGTGAGAGTTGTTTTGGAGTTTATAAACAGATTATTTCATAAAGTTTTGCTTTTGTAAATATTGGACCTCTATTTTTATTTATTTATTTCAATTCTCATTGTTTTCAGCTCTATCCTCTTCATTCTTGGATTCTTCATTCACCGTAAATGTATGTGATACAAATGAAAATTCTCCATGTAATTCAATCCATCATGGGAATAGATCCCACACAGACATGATATACCTTTTAGTGATGCACAATGAATAGATTCATATGGCCCTCTTTTATGTTTCACTGTGAATAATTGTTGACCTTTTGGCAGCATGGAAACATTTCATTCCAGTCACAGGCACAGCTGAAATAAGCTGAAAACTTATACCATGTTGATATAAGATGTAAATAAAAGCGCAATAATGGTATTTTGTTTCCCAAATCAATAAGAATGATAATAATGATAAATAATCACAATCAACATATCTGGCAACATAAAGTTATGCTGTGCTCTATTTAAACCGGCAAAACATCATCAATGCCAATCATTCCATGTTATAATGTGTTTCCGCTACCGCTGACAGCTTATTAGTTTGACCGTGGCTGCTGAGATATTTGGCTTAGCATCTTGGATCCTGTCCAGCAAACACACGCCAAACCCAGGCCAATTCAACAGACACAGATTTATATTGTAATTCGCCCCAGTCCTCCTGAGGTGAGGTCTGATGATGTAATGACAATATTCCCCCGGTTTAAGGGGGCTCGGGGGTGTGACAGCCATGACCTTGCAATATATACACGTACAGTATACTGTATGAGGATCATGGGATGGACTGAAAATCATCTGCTTCGATGACCAGCTGGGTACGAGTCACTGGGATGACCGTTAATAACAACCAGCTGTGAATGGCGGACTGCCAATAATAATCCCACAGCCAATTGTGTGGCGGAGGTGGTGGCGAGGTCCGATTGAGTGTCCAATTAGCCCAACAGCTCTGTGGATGTTGATCGATGACTCTTGAAGCCCAGTGCATTTAAATGTGTTTATAATGCAATAAGTGAAGCCAGTGCTTAACCAATTAAATGGTAGAAAGTAACTTAAATTTTCTTAAAATATGGATTATTCCAGAATTAACCGAAGGGGGTTTCCCAATTCCGAGTTGTTTGGGGATAATAGGATATCAGCCTATTGAAGATTCACAGGTCATGTGTGACATTGGCTTATTTCAATTCTTACTGTATGTAATTTCAAACTACTGAGCTACATTTCCAGACACAGGACTTTCCACAAAGGAATTGACAAGATAAATAAACCCCTTTAACACCTTCACAGCCTGACAAGAAAATTGTGCACAACATTTGAAACTCCCTGATCCCAGCGCTGAAATGGTGAACGACAAAACACAGCGAGCTACAAGTGCTCCAGTTCCTAAAAAAAGACAGACATTCAACCCCCTGGAGAGGTGTGCCCTGGAGCTACTATTTTCCCATTTCCGTCCAGAGCTCTCCAGAAGAAAAAAACAACAGCAACAAAAAAGAGAGAGAAGGCGTGCATCTTCAAAGCACCTCATGAAAGGGAACGGCACAGAGTTAACCTGAGTATTGAAGAGATGATCACGTGACTCCCTGTAACTGAGCACCTCGCTTGATATGGACACAGAATGGTGTCAAGCGCAGGTGAAAACTTGATCAGTACATGCAATAGTGTCTGGGTGGTTTGTCACTTGTATTATACCTACCTGCAAACAACAGGTACAAAATCATGCCGCTTTTAGTTAAGTCAGAGTGAAATATGAGGAAACATTTAACATTTCCTTATTTCCAAAACTCTTATGACAGCAAGATCATCAATGTCTCGTCAAACAAGACACAATGCCAACTACAAGTCATTCAAAATGGACCTAACAATGCAACTGACAGCACACACAGTGCATTCAACCGCGTAGTACGGTAACATCTTCTCATACAAAAGGTAATCTCAGGTTCAAGAATGCATTATTTCCCACCCAGCGAACGCATGCTCTTCTCAGTATGAAGTCAGACTCACCGCTGTCACCTGTGACTCTGCCTCTGTCACCTCTGCCTCAATCTCCGCCAAGCTCTTATACTGCTGGGGGGACTCGATCACCATTTCCCTCTTAGGGGCTTTGGCTGCCCGGCCCTGCATGGTAGTGTAACACTCAGGCCAGCGCCTGTGTGTGTCTGTGCAGTACAATCCAACGAGTGAGTGTGTCTATGTGTGTGTGTGTCTGTGTGTGTCTACAGGGGAGGCTGAGGACTCAGAGAGAATGCCATGGTACTAGAAAGTTGTCTGCACTCTGTGGAAGTTGTGAGCGCTTTGCAGTCTCGTCCAACGAGCCCCCCCCCCTGCCTCTCTACTCAATCACAATAGCCCAGCCTCTCTCTCTCTTTCTCTCCCTCCCTCTATCTATCTATCTCGCTCTCTCTGTCTTTGGCTCGCAATAGAAAAAAGATGGTCCCTCCCACTTCCACAGCTGCACAGCTGTGGAAGTCTGCATGTGTGCGTGCGTGCGGACGGGCGTGTGTATGTGTGTGTGTGTGTGTGTGTGTGTGTGTGTGTGTGTGTGTGTGTGTGTGTGTGTGTGTGTGTGTGTGTGTGTGTGTGTGTGTGTGTGTGTGTGTGTGTGTGTGAGTGTGTGTGTGAGGAGGAGTACGATGTTGAATTACATGCTATCGACCACTCCCCCACAAAAAGCTCACGAGAGGCCCAGCAGTCATGTCATTATTTGCCCACTCTTCTACCTACCTGCCTGCCTGCGTGTGAGTGTGTGTGTGTGAGTGTGAGTGTGAGTGTGTGTGTGTGTGTGTGTGTGTGTGTGTGTGTGTGTGTGTGTGTGTGTGTGTGTGGTGTGTGGGTGTGTGTGCGTGTGTGCGTGTGTGTGTGTAATTTTCTCTTGCTTTGTGTGAAATCATAATTTAAAGGAAGGAAACAAAGGAGAGGAGAGCAGAGATGAGAGGGGAGGGGAGCAAAACTCACAACTCCCAAAGTGTTTCAGTCTGCCGTTCAGGCGTCTTGTGTGAGGGAATGCTGGTGCGTTGATAAAGTTCTGTTCTCCATTGATATTTGGGCTCACTTTGAACTGGTCGTATGTGCCGTCTCCATCGCAGCAGGCAGACACAGCAGGGTGTGTGGACACACGCTCCCCCCGCCTTATCCGGATCTCAAACACAAAGACACACACTGACACAAGTCTCTCTCACTGCTTCAGGAAAAGGTTTGCTTTGCCAGCCTCCCCTCCCCTCAGAGCTGAATCTCTGAGGAGATCCACCATCCTTTCATCTCAGCGTCGGAGGCGCCGTGGCTCAGCTGTTTTCTGTCTGAGCGCGCGCATGTGTTTGTGTGTCCCGAAACCATGACATTTAAGAGTTAGCATCAACAAGGCATTACTGTCAGAAATGACACTTCTCCTCGGTGATGTGACGTTTCTCTCTTTCTCTTTCCTTCCGGGCTCGGCGCGAATGCATGCAGACGAGGACGCAAATAAATACCCAACCACGGCGACGCCCGCCAGCCGCAAATTAATGATTGGAAATTTTGCGGGCTGATTCATCCATCAATAACAATCATCAGAGTTATCATAAATGACACATTTTGTTTGAATGAGTGAAGAAGAGAGCCTGGGGAGGAGATGGGATGAGGAGAGGAGAGGAGAGGAGAGGAGAGGAGAGGAGAGGAGAGGAGAGGAGAGGAGAGGAGAGGAGAGGAGAGGAGAGGAGAGGAGAGGAGAGGAGAGGAGAGGAGAGGAGAGGAGATGATGTAAACTGGGCTGGGGGTTGTGTGTTCAGTGATGTCATGCAGTCTAGATAACATGCCATAGGTCAGGATGACTTCAAAGGTCTCCGTCTCTGCATTGCGGCTACAGTTCCATAATTATTAGTGAAAATTTATACAGTGTATACAGTGTGTTCATGCACGAGTGTGCGCCTGTGAGTGTGCGTGCGTGCGTGTGTGTGTGTGTGTGTGTGTGTGTGTGTGTGTGTGCGTGTGCGCTTGTGTGTCTTTGTGCGTCAGTGTTCTCTGATGTGCCTCGGAGTGCCTGTAATTTGCATCTCTTGTATAAACTGTACTCTCATCAAAGAGACTCATTCAAACTATTGTGAGAATAAAACCCCTATACAGTATGCCTGAGCCGGGCAGAAACAGAAACACCACTACAAACACTACATTATTATCACCTCCCTTCCCCAGTGGAAGCCGGATCCGAACTGCATCACAACACCATTAGCTTTTCCGAAATCAACATCCCTTCAATAGTTCTTTTGGGTCAATCCTGGCATTTGTCTGTTTATTCTGCATCAAAGCAAAGTCTCTTGAGTGGACTTCCTTTTGTCTTTCCTCTTGGGAAAAGCACAGATCAGACTGTTAAGGAACTCCGGACAGAGTAACGTTAGTCTTGATAATAGGCCAGACTATGATAATCAGAATCGATCATGTCATAAGCCATAACCACTTAAACCCTATACACCCCTATTTTTGACCAGTGACCTCCATAGGGCTATACTAGGTTCCATACTTTTTTCCCTCTGTACAAAATCTCTCAAACCGAAAATAGCCGATCTTCAAGCTCCCAACGTGTCACGCTGCAGCACGTTGTGAGCTTGTAGATCGACTAATAGCACCTGGGGCTTTTTGTGTTATCCTTTTCGCATAACCTTTGACTGTACCACCTGTACTGTTAATAATTGTGTTAATAAAGAATTCAATCAATCAATACAATTCCTTCTTCTACGACTACAATCACTCCTACTAATACCAATATTACTACTAATAGTAACATGTTAACATCTTACTTTGAAGGTATTTTTGCTGACAACTTGTCCATACTAGTTCAACAAATAGTAACTACTAATAACAATTATTTTCCTACTATTGTACTATACTACAACTACTGTTACCACAGTAACAAATCAATCCACAAATCGATCTACAAGCTCACAAAGTGTTGTGTTGTGAGCTTATAGATCTGCTATTTTCGCAGAATGTTTGCCTACAGTGACATGCCTAGAATAGCGACGCTAGGGTTCAAGTGGTTAACATGAGTCTGATTATCATAGTCTGTACACAGAACTAGACTAACTGTCTAGTGTTCCTTAGAACTTTTCTTTGATTCAGAATAAACAGACAAATACCAGGATTGACCCAAAAGAACAAGTGAAGGGACTTTCCCTCTACACCAAATGTCTCCGAACTACAAGCTCACAACGAAACGCATGGCGACGCATTGGGAGCTTGTAGAGCTGCTATTTCTGCCAAATGTTTCATGCCCAGAATTGGGACGCTACGGTTCATGTGATTAATGCTAACCTCACTTTTAGTTCTTTGACTATACTACTACAGTACGATACCACTGTACTACTGCTACAGCTAGAAAACTAATTAGTCTTCCTACTCCTAACCTATTCAACCGTATCACCACAACTCTGACTGATACGACACATCCACTTCACTGGCACCTTATCCTTCTCCCCTCTGCTCAGAGATAACAGCTCACCCATATACAGAAGAGACACTTCAGCAAAAGCTTTGGCCTCCTGCCATACAAGCACAAAATAAGCACACTTCACTTGTTATCCAGGGATGACGAACCAACTCAGCCTACAGTCTGTAGACTGTCATCATGTCTTTGTGTTATTTTGTCTCAGTTCAGAATCAGAATCTGTAAATGTATGTTCACATACAAGGAACTTGACTTGCACTGCTCTCTCGAAAATAGAAGAAAAAAGTAAGAAACATATCCGTCAGATGAGAGAGAAAAATATGAAATATATAGCATGTATGTATTACTGCAATGCTGTATTTTGTCTTATTTTCTGTGTTGTAAGTGCACCAACTGTGGAAAAGAATTTCCTCTCTGAGGAAAATAAACTAAACTACTCTGATTATGTTGCTTCTGCTAAACTACCCTTACAGGTCCAACTGCTCTTTCATAATGTGTTTCCTTTGCTTATTGTTTTACGTAAAGCACATTGAATTGACTTGTTGTTGAAATGTACTATACAAATAAACTTGCCTTGCCTTTCCATACTCTCAAAGGACTCTTACGGGGCAATTTTTAATACTCTAAGGCAGGGGTCTTCTACAGGGGGTCCTGGACCCCTAGGGGGGAGGGGGGCGCCAAATCTTTGGTGAAAGGAACTTTTTTTAAATGTATAATTTTTTTACATGAATATTTTGAACCCTAGCATCCTTATTCTGGTGGGAACATTCACCAAAAATAGCAGATCTGCAAGTCGCGCTGCAACGTGTTGTGAGCTTCTGGATCAGCTATTTTTGGGAAAGAGGTTTGTTGTAGAGGAAAAAAGAGCAGACCAAAGGTCAGGTTTTACCAAATATTGATGTTTAAATGGTCAAATGAATCCAACATATTAAAAAGAGTAAACAAACTGTATAAAATTCTATGAAACCATCTATGAAATCTATGAAAAGGGTTCATCTGCAAAACATAGTGGCAGACCCCGCTTCATCTCTCTCTCAGCTAAGCAGTCCTTGGCCTGAAAAACATTGAAGACCCCTGCTCTAAGGGGAACAATATATGTAAATTTAATTAATTTGTTAATATTATTAACACATTGCATGCCAGTCGCGTAGATCTACGCGAACCTATTTAAAGCCGCAGCGTGCCAGTCGCGTAGATCTACGCGAACCGCCGATTCCCATGTTAAGTGCCCCAGGTGCACTTTCCGATTTTTTTTGATCCATTTCCGTTTCCGGTTTCCGGTCGGAAACGGAATTATTCGGGTTCCGGTTTTTTCGATCGTATCCGCTTCCTGTCTGGGATCCTGTTTAAAACTCGATTTTCTCTGGTTGTTGTTTTTCTCCTCGCTGATCACTGTTTACCGTGTATCGGCTGTAGCTTCAAGATGGCGGCACGGATTTGGAAACTGTTTTCGCTGACCGTTTCTCACGGATCCGCTGTGTGTTTAGAACCAAATGAACGCGCACTTTTAACTTATTTAGCGAGGTCTGTGGCGACATGAAAAAAACTAAAAAACAACAATAAAACGCTGGCACTGGTGAGTACATTATGAGATTAAACTCTGGCATGGAATGTGTTAAATTTAAGTTAGAAAAGTGTACACTCTTTGGAATTTTACAATACTGTGTAATCCTTTTCTTCTAATAATACCATGGGCCTTTCCTTGTCACCTTCTTTCCTGTACCTTTACAGGGACCCTTGCAGGTACATTTATATCACAACAGATATAAATGAAAAATTAACAGTTAATTTGCATCCGATGAGTGTACAAATGGAACCAAATGGACCCGTTCAAGTCCATTTGTGCACTCTTCTGAGTTTACACAGTAAATTAACAGTGGGATTTTTTATTGTGTTACTGTGTACTCCTCTTCTACTAATGCCATGGGTCTTTCTGCGTCACATGGCTTCCCGTGCTGCCATCGAGGCGTCTCAGTGTGACGAGGTCCTTCCCGTGCTGCCTCCGAGCCCTCTCAGTGTGACAGGGTCCCCAGCACCGTGTGATAATCAGGCTGTTGTAAAGCCCCTCGCCCGGGCTGAGGTCATCCTGCTTCATTCACCCACATCTCCTGAGTGCTCTCACGCCATCACGCTTCCTGGGGCCAGCACTGGCACAGGGCCAGAACTCCGCCACCGCTCAGTGAGTCGAGGGAGGTGTGTGTGTGTGTGTGTGTGTGTGTGTGTGTGTGTGTGTGTGTGTGTGTGTGTGTGTGTGTGTGTGTGTGTGTGTGTGTGTGTGTGTGTGTGTGTGTGTGTGTGTGTGTGCGTGCGTGCGTGTGTGCGTGCACATAAACTTGTATTAGTGTGATTGCACGTGCGTCTGCGTATGTGCCGGTGTGAAATGTGGTTCTCCGCTTGTGTGGCCTTGCATTAAAATCGAAGCAATTCACGTGTTTATTTGCGCGTATGGCCGTAAGAGGTTGACGCAAAAGTGGAATAAAGTATGTAAAAGTTAAAGATCAAGTGAGGGAGGAAGAGCGATTGAAAGAGAGAGAGAGAGAGAGAGAGAGAGAGAGAGAGAGAGAGAGAGAGAGAGAGAGAGAGAGAGAGAGAGAGAGTTAGTGAGTGAGTGAGGGAGAAGAGAGAAGAGGAAGAGAATGAATGTCTACTTGCTTTAACACAGCTTGAACCCATTAGGCCATGTGAGCCCTCCACACCCTTCCCTTGAGGGGTGCACGTGTATGCGTATGCACATGCGCACGCACGTACGCGTGTGCACACACACGTGCACACACACACACACACGCACACACGCACACACGCACACACACACGCACACATACACGAACGCACAGAGCGTCACTCCGGCCTATGGAGGATTGCATAAGCGCAGGTTGATGTAATTTTTGGGGGCTAACCTTCACTACAAGCACTCTTGAGAGACAGAGAGAGAGAGAGAGAGAGAGAGAGAGAGAGAGAGAGAGAGAAAGAGATAGATAGAGAGAGAGAGGGAGAGAGGGTGTGAGTGTGAGGGTGTTGCCTGAAAAGCAGTTCTATGCCCCTACACACACACACACACACACACACACACACACACACACACACACACACACACACACACACACACACACACACACACACACACACACACACACACACACACACACACACACACACACACACACACACACACACACACACACACACACACACACTGACCTTCAAAGACAACTCTGAACATATGCTTGAACGATCTGCCAAATTCACAATCGGCCAACATCATCATTCATACAGGCTATTTTAGCTATTTTCAAGTGACACCGTTGTAGACGAAGTATAAAAGAGTAATAAATAACAATAATAATCCATTCAGTCGATAATACAAAATCAATTAGAACTTTTTCACATTTAAAAAACCATGTAATTAAAAACATGCTTTTAGATTATTCAATTAATCAAAGAAGTTATGGATAGAATGATTGCTGAGAGAATAATCGATGGCTGCAGTTCAAAACCCACCATCCTACATACTGTACATGCAGGTGAGAGGGAGGGGGAAACATGTGGGACTGCTTACTGTGACATCTGATAGGGGAGTTCCCTAAAGTTTAACCACTGTGATGTCACATCATGTCAGCGGTGCTGAGAGCTGGGCTCAGCACCGTGCATCAGTCACACAGCAGAGACAGCCACCTGCACGGATCAGTGCAGAGGAATGACATATATGTGATGTATATTTTCACATGAGATGGTGTGTAGGGTAAGAGCAGACAATCCAATGCTTTATTTATAAAGACAAACTGTAGGAAAATGTAGAGCAAGACACCGGACACTGCAAAATGGTGAGTATCAGTTTATCTCTGAAAAATAGACCCTGCCGCCTGATTTATACTTAATGTGTCTCGCACATCTACACGCTCACAATGTGTCACAGTGCGACGCGCTGTGAGCTTGTAGATCTGCCTAGTGAAAGACACGATACGCAACCAAGTATAAATCAGGCCTGATGGGCTGAAGACAGATGCTCGGGTGGAATTTGATGTGTGCATGTATCTGTGTGTACTTGTGTGGCTCTCAATGTGCATCTGTGCGTGGCTGTGCACTTTAGTATTCTTTTGACTAAATGAAAACACAGAACACGCTGTTTGTTCATCTTCTGTGGTAGTTGACTGAGCGGTAGGTTTTTGTTTTTTCTGTGCTAGTTGGCCGAGTTGAAAAGCCTGTTTCAAGTTGTACATCGACAGCCTTACAAAGCCCCCTTGGAGGGTCCTGAATCCCCCATACCCAGTCTAATACCAACCTCAAAGGGGGCATTACCTCCTAAGCCCCTCTAAATGCCAGTGGGAAAACAGTGGGATACTAGAGATTAAAAGCGCAGCTCTAAGTCGGAACAGGACAGACTCAAAACAAACAACTGACTGGGTGCCTGGTGACCCAGTCAGTTAGTGCACAGACCATATGCTCCTAGTGAACGCGAGGACCGAGCTCAAATCCAAGCCCCATCTTGTCGCACATGGCTCTCCTCTTTCTCTCAGTGACATTAGTTTCCAGTGTCTCTACACTGACCTATCTGAAACAAAGCATAAAATGCCCCAAAACATCTTTCAAAAATAAATAAACAACCGACTGAAGAGTGAGAAGGGCTTAGAAAGATACGTTCTTGAATCATCAAGCAGCATTTCGGGCCTTTTTAACCCCTCCCTGCTCTTTATTGATTGACTTAACACAGGGCAGGCAGCTCACTATGCAAACCTGAGGTAAGTAGCTTGATGACATAGCAATGCATACATTCAAATAGCATACCTTCAACTAGCAGGCAACACAGATCCAGATATGGACAGTTTATACACGCTTGAAAGTATTTGATATGAAAACAGCCAGAGCCTTATTCCATTCAAAGCATTTCAAAACCATCTTGCCAGATACGAGGCTAACCAAACACTGATATTTATGTAGGTATTCAAAGAGCAAGAAAGATTGGAGGAGATATGGAGATGGGATAAGGAGCGAGAGAGAGAGAGAGTAAAAGATAGAAAGATACAGAAAGAGAGAGAGAAGGACTCATTAGTTTGGAACTGCTTGCATGGTGCAACGCAAATTCCAAGGCTTCTCTTTTGGGGTTTTTCCTTGGAGCCAAATTTTGAACCTGTTTGAAGTTGTGCATCAGTAATGGTTTGACTGGGAGAAAGCCTCTCGCCTCTTCTCCCAAATCTAGCTCCTGGGGACGGTTATTAAGGGAATTATTAGCAGAATCCTGCTGAAGGGAGCAGTAATTCAAATGATTAACATGACAGGCCTTCGCTCTGTCTGTGAATTATTAATCTTTAGCCCATTTCACATCCTGAAAGAAGAGGTGGCAGGCCGGCTGATAAAAACCTAATTATAACCACTGGAGGAATTGGTCAAACACAGAATGACACAGAAGAATTAAGAGAGAGAAAGAGTCCAAAACCAATTCAACTGCATGAACAACTATGCCAACGAAATCTCAAATGCAACTACTTCTTGACCCCTCATTGGTGATATTTCTATGCTTTGGCCATTTCAGTGCTCCTGGGGAATTTCAGGAGTCACAGATGAGGCAAAAGTCATGCATCTGTGTCACCCGGGTAACTGCAGAGATACTGTAACACTGACAAGTTTTTGCTAGCAGTCAGCAGCACTGTTCACATTCAGAGGTCCCATCCAGTGACCTTCCACTGTTATTGTACCCATCACACAGAGAGCACACAACAAAATAAAGTCTCATATTCTAATCCCATGTTGACTCAGGCCCAAGACACCATCCCAACATGTCATCCATTTGGGCCAATTTTTACACTCTCTGAGTTAATCAATACTAAAGAATTTACTGTTTCAGTTTTTTGTTCAGTTCACTCAACACAACTGCCCATAGATGACAACAACATTGCACCGTCCTAGGTTGGTTTCCAGCTGGAGATCTACCTGTGTTGCATTTCATTCCCTCACCCAGCCCTCAGCTTCCTGTCTCAAACGCTTTCACTAAATTAAACAAAAACTGCGTACACCATAAATAAATCCTGAGTGATAAGCGAAAGGATGGGACACAAGATGCAGAAACAGCAACAAGAAAGTGAAACATTGACCTTGTTTACGGTAGTCGGTGTCCATGGCCGAAACCCGTGACTCAGAGCAAGTGTTTCCTCTTCCTCCTGCTGAGGTCCCTGCTCCACAGCCGCCTTGTAGATGTAGCCACAGTTCCTCCCGAGGATGGAGCGAAGCCCCTGGCACAGGAGCACGCTGGGGGTGCAGCCCATAGCACCTCCACCCCCACCACCATGCAGAGGAAAAACACTTTCCACCGTCGGACCAAAGTGAATCCACAGTCAATTCTGGCCTTTCCCGGGGTTTGGTTCAGTCCCCGATGCGCTGAGAGCCAAGCGCGAGGAAGCGTCGATGGTTTCAGATCATGTGACCTTGTGAAGTTCAGAACTACTGAAAAAAATCTTCTTCCAGAGCTCCAGACACCAACACCTTGCACGCGTGTTACCGACAGCTGTGTGAGACGACGTCAAATCCAGTCCAACCTCATCATATTTACTGAGGTGCTGAGGTCAGTTGAGTGGACTTTTAACAGTCATTCTGGATAGAAGACACGCAGTGACAGTCACGCTCAGTGCCTCAGGTCACTGAGCGTAAAAAATAATCCCCTGCTCAGCTCTGATAGTCATGATCCACTGGGAGGGACGGATGCTCCTCTAAGGCGTTCATCCAGGACCAGACGATGAATGGAGAGTGAGTTTGCGGAGGAGAGAGTCTGCGTTCCTCATTCAACCAGAGAAGGGCGTCGACTCTCTTTTCCTCCCATCATCCTTTACTCCGGAGGATGCTCGAGGCACTCTCTCACTTCTCACTTCTCTCTCTCTCTCTCTCTCTCTCTCTCTCTCTCTCTCTTGCTGTTATGCACGCTTGCACTGGCTCGCTGTCTCTTTCCTCTGCCTTGCGCTCTCGCGCTCTCTCTCTCTCTCTCTCTCCCCTCTCTTTCACTCATTCATTTTTGACTCGTTTCTCTCTCTCTCCCTCCCTCTGTCTCAGACCTTAGTCATTTCCCTGACTGTACGCTTTGTCAACAGTGAGATTGCACTGTAAATGACAACAATGCGTCACAAAGATGCTTGCACACAACCACACTGACTTGGAATGAATGTTTTGCTCTCTTGTCAATGTACTTATGCACACGTGCATGTGCACCCACAGACACACAAACACAAACACAGGCACAGGCACAGGCACAGGCACAGGCACACGCACACGTCACACACGCACACACACATTCTCAAATTTACAAGGGATGCAGTCATCTTTCTGATGTCATTTGCATGCCCTCTAAGTTATAAAAACAGAAGTGATTCAACCTTGCCTCAGCATGCGTTGCCAAGCCCACAGCCATTAATCTGCCATTTAACACGTTAAAGAAAGTGACCTAATACGCATAATTTGTCATAGGAAAGCCAAGATAAATCGGGCAACATCAAGCAATCAAACATTAATTATCATCTGGTTAATGACACCATAATTGCTCTGTGAAGAAGCAAGGATGCAAGCAATAGATAGCATCCTTATTTACAGTATGCATGGATTATGTAAATGCTTAAACTATTTTTTTTCCTCTTTACTGCAAAAGCTTGTGTGAATATTTTATCAGCTCTTGACACAATACACTTTTAAGTGGGCTATTGTAGCACCATCTGTCAGCAGGGATGCAAATGAATGAAGAGCACAAGCAGAAAGGTGCACAGAGACAAACAAAACAATTATACATTAATTCAATCAATCAATTGATCTGTCGGTCGGACGGGCGGACGGACGAACGGATGCACGGTCAATTAGTCGGTCGATAGATATATAGATATATGGATAGATATACTGATACACACAGCTTTTATCAATACAATGCATCTGAAATTCCTATGCCTATACATCTTAAAATTTTATTTGTGGGATGGCAGTACTTTGCAAGCTTTGACAAGGACTTGACGAAACTTGTCTTGCTCTCAAGATCTCCCCACTTATTTTTTTCCCTTCAAATAAAAGATATAAACTACTATAATGGCTGCAGTGTGTTTTTTTCGGGACTTGCTGTCATCCCACAAGTAGAATTTTTATGTGCAGGTTTATGAAAAGCACCGGGACAACACTTTCTTTTGCTCAAGAGTTCTTGTTGCACAGACAAGCGCACTGCAACCTACCACCATAAAAAGAAATCATTACATTCTAGGTCTGATTCCCCATAAGATGCATTAGCTTAATGAAGGACACAATAGAGCCAAACTGCAACACCACAATGTACCCAATAACCTCTCTCTCTCTCTCTCTCTCTCTCTCTCTCTCTCTCTCTCTCTCTCTCTCTCTCTCTCTCTCTCTCTCTCTCTCTCTCTCTCTCTCTCTCTCTCTCTCTCTCTCTCTCTCTCTCTCTCTCTCTCTCTCTCTCTCTCTCTCTCTCTCTCTCTCTCTCTCTCTCTCTCTCTCTCTCTCTCCTCTCCTGTCCTACCCCTGCAGATTCAGACCCGGGTCTCCTGCACACGTGCTGACATTTTAACCACTGAGCTAATAGATTAGAGCCTGCCTGCTTGCTCAGGGGAGAAATGTAATTTTGAACTCCGGGCAGTACCACTTAAGTTGTCAACCAGTCATGTCAAACCAACCAGTCATGTCAAACCAAGACACATATAAACCAAGACACATATATATATATATATATATATATATATATATATATATATATATATATATATATATATACACACACACACACACACACACACACACACACACACACACACACACACACACACACACACACACACACACACACACACACACACACGTACCCACACACACACACACACACACACACACAACAGAACACTGACATATATATATATATTGTGGAGTGTCGCTGTCTAGATGCCCAGGTGAGCGCTTCCACCAGATTAGCCAGGGCTCTGAGGGTAGAGTTCAGCACCAATGCCAGCCCCGGCCCCTGGGCCAGCTCATTGAGGGGAGGTATGTACATAGGTCTGTTCTTAATCAGCTTGATGTGATGACACCTGCGCTCTAACAGGCTGGAGACAGCTGCACTGAGTTGGTTCTGATCAAGCTCTTGCTATAAAAGGTGCTCACTCTCCCTATGTTCTGGCTGCCTCTTCTTGGTGGAAGGACTTCTGCTCGGGCGGTAAGCGACATACTCCACTTCCTCAACATTATTTATGTGATTCAGACATAAACCTAATCTTGTGTTTTCTCTTTTGTTTGTAGGCAACATGGGATGCTCTTATGTTTATTGGAACGCTACCCCAGTCTGGGAAGAAGTTGTTTGTTTTGTTTGATTAACTCCCCCCAGCCTGCTGTTGTAAAGAACCCCCAAATACATTGTTACTTTGTGAACTTGAACAGTCTTTGACAGACAATACAACTCCACGAGCCCCTGGTGATGTGCTAACCAAGTTATCACCTGAGGACGACTGTCGGGTCTGGCCTCTGATGTATTGCGCCATGGCTCCTTCCTTGGAGCCGACAGACCGACGGCTCTGGTTCCGCCTGTTGCCGCGTCTGGTTCAGGGGTCTGGTGTCACCGTCTGCAGAGACGGCCACAGCCTTAAACTGGAGGGATTTGTTCAGTCTTGGGGTACTCTGCATTCATTGTCCTGGATGGATCCACAAGCTCAGCAGGGATCTCCATAGGTTGACTCTTTGCTGCGCTGGCCTTGGCCTTCAGCTCACTGAGCATCCGTTTGCAGATGAGATGGCCAACCGGAGCCTGCCGTTCCCCTTTCAGCTTCAGGATGACGTCGCAGGCCTGCCTCACCTTCTCCCTCTCCACCTGCAGAGCCACTGCCGGCTCCTTGTTGTTCACCTGGATCCCCTTCAGGATGTTGTCCTCACTGGTTTTGTTGACTAGGATGCCACACGAACCCGATCCTCACGCTTGTTTCTTTTCTCCCTCATCTTCTGTTTCATGTCCTCCAGACTGTTCTCGCAGGACTTCTTCTGGCCCCGTTCCCTCGCTATTGCAGCGGCACTGGTAGGTTAGGGGTGGCCTTGACACAGGTCATTGAGGGAGAAGAACATCCTGTGACATTCATCAGCAGGAAGCTGCTGAAACATGAGAAGAACTACTCAACCGAGTGCCTGGTGGTGAAGTGGCCCACAAACCACCTGAGGTACTACCTATGGGGCAGGGAGTTCACCCTTGTGACCGACCACGCACCACGGTCCACAAGTAAAGATAGGAACGCCAGAGTCGCTCGCTGGTTCCTTGAGTTGCAGGACTAAAAGTTCAGAGTGGAGCATCGACCAGGGAAGGACATCCAGCATGCAGATGCCATGTCCCGCTTGTATGAGGAGGAAGCACCTGAAGCTCCCGGCCCAGGCGAGCTTTGGGGGCTGGGGGGTGTGTATGTGGAGTGTCGCTGTCTAGATGCCCAGGTGAGCGCTTCCACCAGGTTGGCCAGAGCTCTGAGGGAAGAGTTCAGCACCAATGCAAACCCCGGACCCTGGGCCAGCTCATTGAGAGGAGGTATGTACCTAGGTCTGTTCTTAATCAGCTTGATGTGATGACACCTGCGCTCTAACAGGCTGGAGATAGCTGCACAGAGTTGGTTCTGATCAAGCTCTTGCTATACACGAATCCACGGAGCGCTGCCCTGCGCACATCCATTGCTACGGTGTCAGACTCTGTTAGCTGCTGCTGCGGTGTCAGTCAGCTGCAGTCACTGACTGCTCACATTACTCTTTTACCTGCTTTTTACTAACTTTTACTAACACTAACTTTACAGAAAATCGGGACGAACCACCTACGTCAGGTGCCAGTAGGCTAGTTCATGGCCGCTCTACTAACGTCAACAGACGGACTAGACCGCAGCAGCAGCAGCTGCTGACTGACACTGCAGCAATGGTTGCGCCACCAACAGGGCAGCGCTCCGTGGATTTGTGTATAAAAAGTGCTCACTCTCCCTCTGTCCTGGCTGGCTCTCCTTGGTGGAAGGACTTTTGCTTGGGCGGTAAGCGACATACTCCACTTCTCAACATTAGTTATGTGATTCAGACATAAACCTAATCTTGTGTTTTCTCTTTGTCTGTAGGCAACATAGGACGCCCTTACGTTTATTGGAACGATATCCCAGTCTGGGAAAAAGTTGTTTTGTTTGATTAACTCCCCCCTCCCTGCTGTTGTAAAGAATCCCCCCCCCCCCCCCCAATAAATTGTTACTTTATGCACCTCTGTCTTGGTCCGATCAGTCTTCACCTAAAAAAAAAATTATGTATATTTATATATGTGTTTATATATGTATATAAAGAAAATGTGGTGTAACTATAAGGCAACCTCGAAAAGAGACCTTTTCTGTACTATTTGGATACTTTACCCGTCTGTCACACCTGAGGTTGATGACGGCTGAACACCATCCCCTCCATTTTAAATTTGTATCTATTCAAGTTTGATTCTTGTCTTTCCTTTTTTTTGCCCAGGGCGATACAGGGGATGTGAGGGACTGGGTGGTAGTGGGTGGTTGGGGGATGTGGGTTGTATTTTGTAGAAAAAATACAACTTAAACCCTGACGTCCAAGTGATTAAGGAATAGAATGGCTCTATATAAGATATACTGTACAATACACTAATAGTGCTGTCACGATTATGACATTTTACAGGAAGATTAATTGTCATACAAATAATTGCACAATTTTAGTTTTTGTCGTTGAACACTGGAATATATGAACATTTTACATTTCTGTTTGCCTTTTAGGCTTTAAAGTTGCACTGGACAGATGTGATAAATAACCTAAATATACAAAGAAATGATTCTTTCAAAAAAACTAATATCCGACCTACAGACGCGTTGTGAACTTGTATATCTGCTATTTCCACTATTTTTGGAAATGTCTGAAAATATATGAAAAATGTTCAACATGGAAACGATTAATGACTATTATGCAAAATAATTGATTATCTCAAATAATTGCGATTATGTAATAATTGTGACAGGCCTATGCATTAATTGACCTGGCAGGAACCATTTCACTGAGCCACTATGAGACCCTCTGATAGTTTAGAATTAACAGAGCGTTTCGCAATGACAATCTATCGGCTGAGAAAGGTCACTGTACATACATACGAAACAAACAACAAAATTAAAACATTGTGTGTGTGCTGGAAAATACAAATCCCTGAAAGTCAGCAGAGCAAAATAAAACACTACTCAGATGTCCATTCACTTGGATTTAACCAAATAGCACATTCCTCTGCGGCCATAAAGTTTTTATTTTTTAATAAATTTGTACTCCAAAATCCCCTGTTTCATGGTTAGTGAAATGCCTTTTCCCGTTGGGAAAGTCACTGGCTGCATAGCTCCGTTTGCAGGAGCAATCTGGATTTCATCGACAGATCTATTAAACAGGAATGACGTCACACTCTCTCGCACTTTTCTTTGGAAGAAAAGGACCAACACCAGTGTTTAAGCTCTGTCTCCTGGCAACAAAGAACTGTCATTTCAGACACAAATCTTGCAGAGAAAGGGGTGGACTGAGGGGGGGGGCTGTTGAAAAGCAATCAATGACAGTATACAATATGAAGATTTACCTCAGTTTGGTACATTCAACCTCAAATGTTGCAATGTAAGAACGCGTGGAAAGATTTGGGTTTGCGAAATCCAGACCCTTGTGAAAGTAAAAGACCACAGCTATGCACGGTCATCTAGACACACACACACACACACACACACACGCATACACACACACACACACACACACACACACACACACACATATTTGGCCTGTGATACACACCCCTTCTATTAGAAATAAAATGATCAGTTAGAGAAATAACTAAACTCTGTCTTTACCTCTCCAGGTCTTTACAACATGATAGGTTTACTTCAATAATACCTAAGATACAGTGGTAGACATGGATATGCATCACTGCCGCCCCCTACAGGTCAACCCTATTAACTGCAATAACAAAGACACTGGATGACTCACTGGAAAAAGAAAACGCTGCCAGACTGAGCTGGTTTACTTAACCTTTTCAAATAGATACATCTCTAAGGAATGCTCACTCATATGCCAAAATATTACCAGATAAACTGCAAGCCTGTGCATACTTACGCCACACAGTAACATCCTCAGTGTTAGTTTAACCAGTCTAGAATTCCACTATCACACTCTTTAGAGTCTGGACTGGAGAGTGTAGTAATGGACCTATTTTTCCCCAAAAAAAATAATCAGTCTTACAAAACTAGAACTCAATTATATTAAGGTCAACCAAGAAGGCAGGTTGAAATGGCATTTTGTCATATTCTGTGCAGTTCTTGAGCTTTAATACTAATAGGGGAATCATTTGGAGAGGAAGGAATGGCTGTAAGTGCAACATTACAGCTAGTTTCTTCTATTCTTTGCTTCGCAAAGTGTTCTAGGCCAACACGTTAATCAGATACCTAAATTTAGACAAACATTAATGAGCATCCCAAAAGAATCTGGGTTACTCTTATATGAATGTGTGATATATTGAGTTCCTCATTACGAGTGCCCTGTAGGTACTCATGCAGACTGGGACAGGATTCTTTTTGCATGGTTTGATTGAAAAGCAATTAAAAGCTCTAGCTAGCCACTAGGGTTTATCTATGTTGAATAGCCTCTGTCCTCTTGGCTAACCAATAATCACAAAAGCACTACCACACTGCTACCATTGTCTGGGTTCCAAAACTAGGCCACTGAATGAGTGTTGTGGACAAGGTTACCTACCATAGCTGCACCTATGGCTTTAGGACAAAATATTCTCACTGTAGTGTGAAAATAGCAGCTTTCTAATCTTAAGACTATATTTTTGCTCAGAAAACATTCATGAATAGGTCCAAGGAGAAATAATGGGGGCACCAGGCAGCAAGATTTATAATACAGAAACAATAAATACAGCGTAGTCCACTGCCTTTGGATTTGTATTAAGTGACATTGCCTTTAAAGGACTTAGTCTTTAGGTGCGATTTGATCCCAGGTCAGCAGCGGTATGTGTCATTCCATTGGTGAGCATCTTTATGGCTACACCTCTATATACAAAGACATTTAATAGGCCACAGGCTTTCAAAGTGGGGGCTGAGGTGGAGGGGCGAATTGGAAAGGAGGGAAATAACACAACGCGCACAAGCAAATTTGATCTAAATTCAAGTTCAATTCATAAAATGATTGTGCCACTTATACCACGTTCAACCTGGTATCTCTATTTTGGGCATGTCATAATTTTCTATATTTTTCAAACATTTTGACGATGAGGCAATGACTATTTGGGGATCCTTGGCATGGAAAGGTCTATAATAGACAACTTTTGCTTACAACCATAAATACATTCCTGATAAAAACTAAAGCAGTCCAGTGAGAAGAAGAAAAGAAAATATTAACTCCTTCCTTTCTAGTGGTTAAACTGCAGACACGTTAGATCCATTCCCCTCTACACAGGGAGTTCATTTACAGACTATCTAATCCTATACAAATACTTTCTTGTGAGCACTTAAGGGTTGCTAATACCTTAATTCCATGCAGTGTGTAATATGTTCCCATTCGACACATTCCTACTCGTGCAGGCATGCACACAACACACATGGTCTGAGTGCAAACTCGCTCGCCCAGACGCACGCATTCCATAATGCATAAACATATTGTTACAGTACATGTCACGGTTGACATAAGTAGGCTACACATCCAGTTCAATCAGTTCAAAAATGTGAAACAACATGACCATGCATTTAGTTGATGATAAAACATTCATTTCCAAATATTTTATTCAAAATAGGAGATAAAACCCACATTTTATTTTAAAGCTACAATCTGTAAGTTGTATGTCCTCTCCCAAATAAGAAAGGTAATTGCACATACCAGGGGCGGGGTGTTGGGCTTATGAGCTTCAGGCAGGGCTACTTGTCAACAAGTAGGTGTCCTACCCGACACTAGGGCCTACATTTCTCAATGGAAGAGAGACCACCTCCAACCACTGCAGATGTGCTAGCTATATTGTATTAACATACTCTACCATACAGATTGGTTAAAATAACCTTTTATTAGTTAACCACATGAAACCTAGTGTCCCTATTGCGGGGCAAACATTTGGCGAAAATAGCAGCTCACAATGTGTCGCGTTGAGAAGCATTGTGAGCTTGTAGCCCGGATATTTTTGACTGAGATTTGGTATAGAGGGGGGGGGGGAGTTGGGGGCCTAGTGTAGACCCCTGGGGGACACTGGTAAACAAAATATAATAGGTTTTAGTGGTCAAAATAAGTCCCAGATTGCAGCTTTAAAGATTTCTATTTCCTGAAAGGGTTGTATCAAAAGTGAACCAAGTTCAACCATATTTTGTGTTAAGTGGGTTTGTATATTGTGGGGGATAAAAAGGCAACAAAAAGAAAACACAGAATGGAAGCTGAACTTTGACTATGACTCTATTGTCCCATGAAGCAAACATGGTTTTCCACAACAAGAGACCAAAGGAAACCTCACATAAGGATGTTGCAATAAGCTGAAATGAAATCTCCCATTCACACATCATACAGACACTCAGCATAAACCCTGAAGGCCCTCGCTGAGGTTGAAAATAAAAACGCAGCCAACTCCCTAATAACAAGAAAAACATGTGACATGCAAACTGCAGAAACATGTCTTTTGCACGCCCGCTGGCTGAAAAAGAAAAAAGAAAAAAGAAAAGAAGAACATGCTGATGAGCAAGTTCTCCAGATTTGACTGTGATTGGCAATATGCCCAAATCTGATTACTTGGTTCACCAATCCTTCAGTCACTTCAGATGGTGATCTTGATTAAGTCTATTGATCGTTTTGGAGGGCATTAAGTGTGTGTGTGTGTGTGTGTGTGTGTGTGTGTGTGTGTGTGTGTGTGTGTGTGTGTGTGTGTGTGTGTGTGTGTGTGTGTGTGTGTGTGTGTGTGTGTGTGTGTGTGCGTGCGTGCGTGCGTGCGTGCGTGCGTGCGTGCGTGCGTGCGTGCGTGCGCGTGTGCGCGCGTGTGTGTGTGTTGATGACATACATTTGTGAAACTGAGGATGAGTAGGAACAAAATACAGTGTGAGAGAAGAGAAAGAGAGAGGCCGTGTTTATGCGAGCACAGGGGTGGTAATGACAAAGAGACAATGATTTAGCCCAAATAAAGGCATGCATTGCAACCATACAGCCAGTAAAGTCCTGGCCTCAGTGTGCAACAACACCAGCTTGAAAGCAACTTGACCATTGGCCTGCTTCAAGTGAGCCCTCTGTAATCATGATAAATTTATACAAAATTATAATAGGTCAGCCTTGCTGCAGCAATAGCCAATATGCACACTATCTTAGTCTCCACCAGTTCTTTTTAGTTCAATACTATAATCAGAACAAATCCTCTAGAATAGACTTGACCTGGGGTTCAGTGGAAAATGGAAATTGGAGTGCTTAAGGAAATTGGATAGAAATGGGAGGCAAGGTGGCAAACGATGGCACTTTCCACTCTTTTAGGTTTAAAGCTGCAATCCAAGAGGCGATTCCTTCTTGGATGAGCGGTATAAATTTTGGTCTCTTGCGCGTTCAAATCTCTGGGTTCAAATCCTGGGTAGGACCTGCAGCTGTGTGCATTTTAAAGCAGGCGCAGTGGATGAAAGAGTGTGTATGTGTATGAATTAGGGCTGAAAGCGATATTTAGAACCAATAACCGACTTAATCTTGCTCATGTATGTTAATTGAATAAACAATAAGCAGTTTTTCTTTTTTATATATATTACTATTGTTATTTCTTACATATCAATGAATCACAAATAATAATCGGCTAAATCAATTTGTTTCATTAACCACTTAACCCTGTGTTATACTTCGTTGTACAATGGTGGTGTACAAAAATAGTGAAAATAGCTAATCTACAAGCTCACAACGTATCACACCGCAATGCGTTGTGAGCTTGAACATCTGCAATTTTCACTATTTATAAAGAAAAAAAGTTTTCATTAATCATAATCGAGGCAAAAGTTTGAAATAATCGTGATATTGATTTGAAGACATACACGTATTGCCCACATATTGCCCAGCCATAGTATGAATGTACACTGGATGTGTGTGAGTGTGTGGAGCATTACACAGTCAGCGAGGAGGTGAGGATAGGGCAGAGCGAGGTAGGCCTTGACAAACCTCTAAGCCAGCAATTCCTACAGTTGGAAGTGCTTATTAAAACTGCAGGGGCCGTCTTTTTACTGCTCTGCTGCTTGGCTCCTGAGCAGTCTTTGTTTACAAGGTATAGTTGAAATCCCACAACGCCAGCGTTAACTACAGCATGAGTGCATATATGTGGGTTTGTGTACGTGTGTATGTCGGCTATCTGTCCACTATGCTCCATTGGTAAAAAAAACACTTGCGTGCAACGTGTGTGTATTTGTGCTCTGTCTATCCGTATCGCTCCCCCTATTAAAAACCATGCTGTTTGTTTACTCAAGTGTAGCTGAAAGCCCACCATGACTGACATAACAATTGTGTATCTACGGTACCGGTGTATCTGTGTGTCAGTGAAGCACACTTTGTTTATGCAGGCAAAAGGCATCACTTAAGGTCCTCCACATCTCCTGTAACGACAGGGCGAGTGTGTGTGGATACCCTGAACATTTGTGAGTGTTCACTTAACTCTGAGTGTGTGAACATGGATCCCCGTCAACTCTCAAGAGTTAAATTAACCACTTAAACCCTCTGGTCTTAGCGAAACGGAGTTGCACCTGTACCACTTTTTTCGGTCTACGCTAAATCTCGCTTCGCCAAAGATTGTCGATCTACAAGCTCAAAGCTCGTTACGTTGCAATCCAAGAATAGGAATGCTGGGGTTCAAGTGGTTAACTCTTACGATTTTGCAGTGTACATTTCCACCTCGCTCCCTCCATTATAGTTGACAACCCATCACACAGATACCTACACTGACTACCGTGTGTGTGTGTGTGTGTGTGTGTGCGTATGTGTGTGATGTGTGTGTGTGTGTGTGTGGGTGAGCTTGTCCCTCTCACCCTGCCTTGCCCTTTCGATGATAAGATGATAGCCTATATGCATGCATTCATAATTGATAGGACTCACGGGATCCCAGCGTGAAACCACTTAACAGCACAGTAAAAATCCTGAGTTTTCATTTAACTCTCACAGTGTACAATATAGACCCTGAGAGTTGAACTAACACTCAGGATTTTAACATGCAGGTTTTAAAAATAGCCAGACCACCTCCCACCGCCTCATTAACTATTAAACAACGCACAGAGATCCGACGGCCATTGGACCCTTTCAGCTCCATTTGTACACTCCCAGAGTTAAAGTAACACTCAGGATTTTGCTGTGCAGGTTTAAAAATAGCCAGGACACCTCCACCACCTCTTTAATTATTGAATAAAGCACAGAGATGCGACTGTCATTATAGCAATACACATGGGGTTGGAGGTTACAGATTACTTTCTAAATCTTTTGATAGATTATCAGGAGTACCAATTAAGCACACGAACCCCTAGTGTCCCTGGGCATGTCATTATAGGCAAACATTCCTCAAAAATTGGTGAGCATTCTGTGAAAATTGCAGATCTACAAGCTGACAACGTGCTGCATATCAATGCGCTGTGAGCTTGTTGATCTGCTATTTTCGGCAAAGACTATTGGTGTAGTAGAGGTTAAAGCGATGTTGAACTTTGGTAGAACCTTGGATTGTTAGCGTCAGATCGATAGATGATCAATATGCCAGTTGTTCAAATAAGCTAAATGACAAAAGCACCAGGATGCATTTCTATATATTGACATAATCTGCTTGGTCCATGTTCAATTTTGTGCTAATAGTCTGATTTTGATATCTGTTTCACCACCCAAGGAGAGGGAAAGAAATCAAGTGCTACTTCCAGTTCCTTGATCACAGAAGTTGGTTTCATGAAAGTCCAACCTTGCATTACACAAGTCATAGAATCATTACATTGTACATTACGTTGCAATGTAAGGCAATAAATATTTCAACATATGTAGAATGACAGCACGTGTGCGTCATCTGGATAGAACTTCATGCTTTCTCAGTGGTGCTTTATATTGTCAAACCAATGCAATCTTTAGTTAGTTATGCAGTTCTTTTTTTCCTTCACCACAGCAACATACCAGCTGGAATGTACTTACGGAACAAGTTAGATGTGAAGAAAACATGCGCTGACTGGAATGATTGTATCACAATCTAAATCAAGCGAATCTGCTCTTGCCGGATAAAGCTTCATTGACATTTTGCTTGTAGATTAGCTATTTTCAGCAAAGGGATTTGGTATAGATAGAGCAAGGGTTCCCAAACTTTTCAGGCTGTGACCCCCCAAAATAATAACATTTGAACTGGGACCCCTCCAAAATAATCATATTTAAACTGGGGACCCCCCACCCTGACAACCACAATTGTAGGAGTTGAGGCATTACATTTAGGTTGACTCGGTTCTACAGATACTTATAGGGAAACTACTAACTAGCTGATCTACAAACTCACAACGCCTCGAACTGCGAGGCGTTGTGCGCTTGTAGATCGGCTATTTTCTAAATTTGTGTCTCTTTCTTAGGTAATATTCACAATTTGGCCAATGTTTGACCATTATTTTATAGTATAGTTTGTTGGTTACTTTTGATGCAGTAATGGTTTTATTAGTAGTTAGTAGTTTATTTATTCATTTTGTTTTATTTTAAAGGTATTAAAAAGTCATACAATTGTCACCTGTGCAGTCTGTATACACTTATACTGTATACACATATACCCCAAAATAATTTGGGGTCCCGACCACTAGTTTGGGAACCACTGTAGCCTCGCGTAGCCAGACTATATCACTGCGTGGATATGAGTCTGGTGCTTCCATGAGTTTTCCCAAGGGGGCGGGATCAAAACAATGGCCCTCGACTCGGTCTGGTTAGACCTACAACCAACTACCAATTACAGTCTCCCACATTCGAATACTGGGCCCTGATTGGTCACCCACGTCTTCTGGAGCAGGAAATTGATTGACCCAAATCGCAAAATGTTTTTGCGCTCGCAGATTCGTCTGGTCCCAGGCTAGAACCACTGGTGTAGAGGGAAAATAAGGAGTGGGCCAAGGATAGACTCCTGGGGGACCCCCGGTCAACAAAAGAGGTGAACAAGTCAGGCTACTTCCCCATGCTGTGGAAATGGGCACCAGTGACAGCTGTGCCACGACTCTCTGCTCCTTATGGAGTACAGTATGGCTGAGACACTAATGAATGTGAGGGTAACACGATGACCCCGTGCCCAACCCTGATATCAAACCGTTAGCACTGACGTGATCCCACAGCCACTGGTGGTCAGCGACAAGGGGCCTGGATGATGTGACCACAGCCCCACAAGAAATACCAACCTCAGTTCGAGACTATTATAGATCAGGACTAACTAGAAACTAGAATTAGAAAACTGCGTACACGTGAGATAAGACAACGGGTATTTTTTGCCAAACTATATTATTGACCTCCTCAGTCCTCACATCAGAACAATTGGATTTAGGTTGAACATTTGCAAATGTTTCCTTTAATCCCTGAGACCAGTATATATATTGTTTCCAATGAGGGAAAAGCAATAGCCTCAATCAGCCCTCGACACTAGAGTTTCTTGAACAGAAGGCCTCTAGTTTGAATGCCTGGACAAACTGAGAAAACATGGGTGAGGAAAGTGGATGACAAATGCTGCCCCCCTCCTCGACAGCTACTGTCGGGGTTCAAGTGGCACTGGCACTGCTAGCGGCCTGAAGTAGCCTAGATGCCAGTTTTACTGCAGTGTGAGTAACCATATCAGTGGTGTGTGAAGCCGCGTGTTGCTGCTAGAAGTGTATCTACAGTATAACTCAAGTCACCTTTCCCCAGATATGTGTTAAAAACAAGGAGTAAGATGTGTTTTCACTGAAGGTAAAACAAGCCTTCATTCAACTCTGGGGATTCACAACAGAGGTCTTTTGTGCGACAAGATAAGAAGGATTTCATGGTCAGAGAATGTACTTGTCAAAGGAACACAAAGTGAGAAGAAGTCAGGGAAATTGTAAACAGGTCTCGAGTAGTCAGGCTCGGCACTTCTACAGAGACATGCTAAATGGCTTTGATTATTTCATTACATGAATTAACCGGGGGGGAAATGGGGCCGGAAAGGATTCTATAATTGATGGAAAAGAGCATTAACCTGAGTGACATGGACATATTGATCATCATTATGCAAGTTAACCAGACACAGAAAGATTCCTAGGCCCGCTGACACCTGGGGGGTGCACCGATGAACCAATTTTTCATGACAAAGTAGCCAACTTTATTTTGGAGTACCTCCTCTGATACCGAGTATGAGCATTAATACAGCTATTTCAGATGGGTGGGCATTTTCAGAGCATGTTATTTCAATGATCAATCAGTCGATCGTGTTCCGGCTTGGATCAATATATTTTAAGTTGCTATTTGTTGCAATGAAAATGGTTTTAAAGAAAACATACCATGAAGGTTTTTTTACATAATTCTTTTTATATTAATGTTATATTATCAATAAAATTAGTGTTAGGATGTGTTTCACTTGTGTAACTAGCTTCTTATATATCTCCAGGACTCTCTGCCTCTTCCTCACATAACTCTGAAACAACAGCTCTATAGACACTGGCCACTCACTCAGTCTACTACATCACTTAGAGAAAACGTCCATCTGATTAACAAAACATATTACACATACAAAGCTGACAAAACTGTGTGTGTGTGTGTGTGTGTGTGTGTGTGTGTGTGTGTGTGTGTGTGTGTGTGTGTGTGTGTGTGTGTGTGTGTGTGTGTGTGTGTGTGTGTGTGTGTGTGTGTGTGTGCGCGCGCGCGCATCCTGTGTGGAAGAGGCAGGTGTGTACAAGTAGGACTGTTATTTCATAATTGTCTGATCGCAATTATTTTGCATAATCGTCATAATCGTTTCCATGTTGAAAAATGTTCATACATTTTCAAACGTGTGAAGAAAGCCAAAAACAAACATGTCATGTAATGTTTGTGACAGCCCTATATACACGTATTATCTGTTAAATCTATATAATAAATAATATATATAGGACAAATTGTAAAACATAGTCGACCACGTCCGTAAAGGCAGAACTCAGGGTTACGGATGTAACCCCGGTTTCTTTAGAATTCGGAGTAACATACTCACTATGGGATATCAGCGCCTCCTGGCGTGATGCAGAGCTACATACCATAAACTCCCGGGCCATTCATTGGCTGAGAAGGGTATGTCACGTGTCCGGTAAACCGGAAGAGGTATAAAACCTCTTGCGTGACGTGGCTCATCCTCTTTAACACGCTTCCTGCATGCAGATGCACACAAACAGGGGTGTTAGGTGAGTATGTTACTCCGAATTCTAAAGAAACCGGGGTTACATCCGTAACCCTGAGTTTCTTGTCAATTCTCCGTAACATACTCACTATGGGATACATAAACCCCCCTGGGGCTTATAGCCATACCGAATCTCAGGTCCGCACGCCCCCTAGCCATAAGGCCCCGTCCCCCTGGACGTGACCTTCGGCCTCACGGGCGCCCCAGCCCTCCGGGCCGGGGTGCGGTATATAATTGAAAGAAAAGGACCCTGACAGACCAAGTCTGCCTATTCATCTAATGAACAGACACAAGTCTGACCCATAAGTGAAAACAAGGAAACAGGGCCTCCTCCCCTGGAAACCTACCAACGGTGGTTCCGAGGGGACTCAAGAGAAGGAAGGTAGAGAAGGGAAAAAAGGCGGGTTACACAAAAGACCTGCCTAACCTCCCCTACCCTAACTAGAGACAGCCGCTATGTCCAGTACAGCGTGCGCCACTGACGCCGCTGCCACATCCAGGCTGTAGAAAGCCGCAAAAGTCGATGGAGACGACCAGTTTGCGGCCGCGCACACCTCCTGGACCGACATTTCCCTGGAGAGGGCCCAGGAAGTAGCCACGCCTCTAGTAGAGTGAGCCTTCAGTCCTTCTGGAACTGGAGCGCCACTACTGACGTAGGCCAGCCTAATGGCATCCACACTCCATCTAGAAAGCGTCGCCTTAGTCACTGCCTTCCTCCGACCATCTGGGCCGAAGGAGACAAAAAGTTGCGACGACGACCGGCCGTAGAGCTTCAACGCCCTCACTGGGCAGAGACAGTGCAGCCGCCTATCCTCTGCCGAAGCGAAAGAAGGCGGATGAAAAACTATCAGCTCAACCGGTGTCTGGGTCACCATTCCGTTCTTGGGAACAAACGCCATGTCGGGCTTAACCAAACCCTGCTGTCGTCTCCCAAGAACCTCATGCACTCCGAACTTACTGAGAGCGCATGTATGTCGCTGACCCGTGTAGCTGTAGTGAAAACAACCACAAGAACCGTTTCGAGACTAACGATCTCCAGATCCATAGAGTGAAAAGGCTCGAACGGTGGGAGGCAAAGCGCCCCCAGCACCACCACCAGGTCCCAGGCCGGGAACAGAGGCCTAGAGACCGGCCTGGCCCGCCTGGCACCGTTCATAAAACTACGCACCAGCGGATGTCGGCCAACCGTCATGTCATCGAAACCCACGTGACAAGCGGAAATGGCCGCCTGGTACACCTTAACCGTCGAGAAAACCAGACCTTGGTTCAATTTGTCCTGCAAGAACATGAGGATGCTGCGTACCGAGGCCCGGAAGGCCTCAACCGGCGGTGACTGACCCAGACACCATGACACGAACAGGTTCCACCTGTCGTCGTACGCAGACCTCGTGGAAAGGGCCCTCGCCCCCTGGATGGTAGCTACCACCTCAGGGGGCAGGCCATAAGAAGTCAAGGTCTCCCCCTCACGGGCCAAGCCCACCGGTCTAGGTCCTGAGGTTGCTTGTGGAAAATTCCGACCCCTGCCTGCCGTAGCAGATCTCTGATCGGGGGGAGGGCCCAGGGCTCGTTGTAGAGGAGAGGATTATTCCTAACCTCCATGCGCCCCACGCCAGTGCCACCAGTGGCACTGACAGTCCGTGGAGTCTGACAAGTTGAGAGGACCAACTCCAGTGACGGGAATGCATAAAGCAGTTCAGTCGGCCAACCTGGCCCAGATCTGGCTTGTTATCTCCGGAGGAGAGGCCAATCTGCGTACCAAAAAATGCCCCTGGACAACAGAGTCGCTCCACTGTTCAGGAGGCCCGGTACCTGTGAGGCCCTGGTTGACGTAAGGCGCGCGTCGCACCACAGCGTCAGATCGCCAGCTAGCCTGTCCAACACTGGAGAGGCCAGGCCTCCCTGCTTTTTGGCATAGCACACGGTCGTGGTGTTGTCGGTTCCTGATCAGGACATGACAACCTCAGGTGGACGGGGCTCCAAGAGCCCACATCCACCTCCGGGGAAAAAAGGTCACACGTGGGGCTTGTCCAAACGAAACAGGTGTAAGGCCGAAGTCATGAGACCCGTCGCCTGCACGCATAGCCTGTATGTGACTTGTCGCCTCACGCGAGAAGACCCCAGGCCGAAACGCTGTCTATCCCGCCCGGGACAGACGCGCCGTGAGCCTGGTCTAGCCCAGCGAGATCCCCTATGAAGGTGGTCTGCTGAGACGGGACCAAGACGCTCGACGGACGGTGACGGTGAAAAACCCCTCGACGTCAAGTGGGGAAACGGCCACGTCTGTGTGCCGCGCCACCTCCTGACTGTGGTGGATAGAAAGGAACGTGGAAATAAGCATTGAAAACAATGCTGGTCCACCCATCTCCTTAACGCACCGTCCGCAGAGAGGGTCATACACCAGTACAACCACAGTGTGTTGTTGTTGATCAGGGGAGCTGACCAGTACAACCACAGTGTGTCACTGCTGTACTGAAAAAACCCCTACACACACAGTGTACCACTGAAGTACCGGGATAGTAAAACAGTTCCGGACTGCAAACTCTCCAACAAGCTGCCTCAGCAAGCGAGTCAGGAGGGGCTCTGATGTCACCCAGTGCGGACAACGCACACGTTTCCAACTGGACCGGTGATGTCGCCACGTGATCCAGCGGACCCGCACATGCGGGCCGTTAGAGACCGTGGAAGGGTAGCGGTGGAAGGTGGCCACCGTGGTGTTGCTTTAGCGGGGCTGGCTATGCGCTGCACCAAAAAACAACACTGCAATGTGTTGTTGTTAGTGAGGCCAGTTAGCCGCCAATCGAAGCAACAGTAGCCTGACTGGAGGTTCTGTAAACCTAGCAGCTAACAAGCTAGACAAGGCTAAATCACCATGGGCCAAGAAACGTTGAGATCCGTTTCCAAGGGAACCGGTTCCTTGTGTGTGCGTTGCCATGGGGACCAAAGACGCTACTCCTGGTGCTAGCAGCGCTAACCCTGTGTGCGTTGCCATGGGGACCAGCGACGCTGCCACTGCCGCCAGCGGTGCTAACCCTGAGGTGACCGCTCGAGGCAGTAGAGGCACTAACGGTCCGTTAGGACCCGGCGGGGTCACGTGACCGGTCACGGGGACCTTGCCTGACGTCAGCATCCGGTTTGTCCGCCAGCGCAGCCTGTCTGTTTCCATGGAAACCAACGGCGCTGTCACTCTGACAAACGGGGCCGTCCGAAGTAAGCCTACCTTGGCCGTCGCCCTCTCGTCTGAGCCCAAAGGCTCCGGACGGAGCGTCGACAAAGTCGTCCTCCCCTTAGGGAGTGCTTTGTCGCTCGTTAGTGGCGAACGAGGCCTGTAGTCCGTGAGGCGGTACGGCAAAGGGGGCATCTGTCCCTCCAAAATGGCGGAGACAGAGGTCCGCTCTTTGACCCAAGTATTTATTGAGACCCTTCAGATTCAGAATGGGTCGTACCCCCCCCCCCCCCCCTTCTTTTCCACCAGAAAATATTACGAATAGAAAACCAGTTGGTTCCGATTCATAGATAGTTCTCTGACTATGTTACTCTGAATTCTAAGGAAACCGGGGTTACAACGTAACCTCGCGTTTCTTGACAAATTCTTCGTAACATACTCACTATGGAGAGAGAGTGAACCCCCTCTCTCAGAGACATGGTTGCCTTACCCTCTGCATGAGAGGAACAACACCGTGTCCGACATAGGAGATTATATGCATAAGAGCACGTGGAAAACACACCAGTACAACCACAATGTGTTGTTGCGGATCAGGGGAGTTGATCAGTACAATCACAGTGTGTCACTGCTGTACTGAAAAACCCTGTACACACACAGTGTAACGCTGATGTACTGGGATAGTAAACAGAAGTATCGGAAGTAATTCTTTAATAGCGCCCAAGCTCAAGAGGAAGGAGACTTCCTCCCTCAGAGTATTGGCTGCTGGACCCCTTGCACGGGAAAACAATACTTTTTCTGTCACGGGGGGATTTGTGGAGAAATGCAGCCTGAAACCCTTTAGTATTGCTTAGCAATACCTAAGCATTCGGCTTGCAAACCGTCCATTGCTTCACACACCGAGCGAGTGGATGTGACGTCATCGGCCGCTCGGAGAGTGGGAGCGTTGCCATGGGGACCGTTGCCATGGGGACCAGTGACGCTGCCACTGCCGCCGGCGGTGCTAACCCTCGGGCCAACGGAGGACTCGGAGGAGTCACGAGACTGGCCAGGGGGAAAAACCCCGGCGTCAGAATTAAGCCCAAAGATATATACAGTGAAAACTATATATATATCAATGATTAATCCTACCTTGGCCGTCGCCAGAGTGTAGAAGAGAGAGTAACGTCACGCTTTGATGTCGCCGCAAAGCGGGCCTCTATGGGCTATAGTACCAACATTGGAACTATCTCATTGACGTAGAGTGACAGAGCACATCCGCATTCCCAATGGGATCGACGCTACTGTCAGTACTCTCTTCCCAACTTACTCTGGCCGCCGCCATCTTGTCGACAAAGTTGTCCTCCTCTAGGAGGTGCTTTGTCGCCCTCCAGCGGCGAACGCGAGGCGGTACGGCCAAGGGGTCATGTCTGACCGAAGTACTTCCGGTTCACAGTGGTGCGTGGGCACTTCCTGTGGGACGGAAGCCTGTGAGACGACAAAACCTTCCTCCCCGTAGGGGATGCTTTGTCGCTCGTTAAAGGCGAACGTGGCCTGCAAATCATGAGGCGGTACGGCCAAGGGGTCATGTCTGACCGAAGTACTTCCGGTTCACAGTGGTGCGTGGGCACTTCCTGTGAGACGGAAGCCTGTGAGGCGACAAAACCTTCCTCCCCGTAGGGGATGCTTTGTCGCTCGTTAAAGGCGAACGTGGCCTGCAAATCATGAGGCGGTACGGCCAAGGGGTCATGTCTGACCGAAGTACTTCCGGTTCACAGTGGTGCCTGGGCACTTCCTGTGGGACGGAAGGCAAAAACCGGCGTGACCCCATTCCACTGGCGCATTTGCGCCCTCTAGCGGACAGGGGTGATGTGGGTTTTTATATTACCTTCATATGATCCAAAAACATGCACAGACAATGTCTAGAACATCGGGACTCGGGTGTTCTAGACAGTGTGGGCTTATGTAATTGAGAACGTTGATACATTACACGCACGGATATCATCCCATCAATGTCTGGGATACCGGAGTTCGGGCATCACAGACATTGTGGACTTATACACAGAGAGCATTGGAGCAGAGAAGCCCTCTTGCAGGGGACTCCATTGCTCCGCTGCTCTTTCAGATGTTATCCAACAATGTCTAGAACACCGGGACTCGGGTGTTCTAGACAGTGTGGGCTTATGTAATTGAGAACGTTGATACATTTACATTACATGCACAGATATTAGCCCATCAATGTCTGGGATACCGGAGTTCGGGCATCACAGACATTATGGGCTTATATACAGAGAGCATTGGAGCAGAGAAGCCCGCGGTAGGGGACTCCACTGCTCCGCTGCACTCAAGCCACGTGAAAGAACGAGATCGTTTGTAACATGTAACACATTTATTTCTTTGGCAGAAAAAATTTGTACTTTTAAACACACATTCGTTTTCATTAAACATGGCCTTCTGGCAGTCGAGGAGCCGTCTTGTCCATCGAGTAAGGTCTTCAGAAGCCCCCGAGGTTTGCTCGATACACAGAGTGAGAAGGCTAACAAGCTGGTGTTATCCTAGCGAGGCAAGCTAGGCTAGGACAACGCTGTTAATAACCTGTTGCATGGGTGTTAAGCCAACAAAACACTGCCTGACTAAGGCGACGTTAACCTAGCGAAGCAGCTAACGTAGCTAGTCTGGGCTAACTCACTCACGAGCGTCTGCCTCGTTCTCCCCTCGCCTATGCTGCCGTCGCCGGCGCCCCTTCGTTGTCTCCTGGCGACGCACCGCTGGCCCGGTACGCTTGCTGTGGCAGCGGAGTAGACGGCTGGGAAGAGGGGGAGGAAGTGCCGCTAGGTAGCAGCACCTGGGTGGTTCCCCCCGTCACGGTGCTAGCGGCTGCTGCAGTGCTGCGTAGCACGGCTTGTGTAGCAGCCTGGAAGTGCTGCGAGCGGGGGCTAACGCCGCTCGCAGCCGGGACTGCCGGAGGGCCCATTGTGGACTGTGAGCGCACGTGGTGGGCCCCACCACCCACGTTCCCTGGGCCGTGTTGCTGGATCCGCGACGACCGGGGACGAGACGTCGCTGCCTCCCGCAGCCAGGGCGCTGCCCTGGCTAAGCGGCTATCGAGGTGCAGCGTGGAGAACAGCGCAGTCCTCGCAGCGTCCCGGTGCATCTTGGAAATGCCCCGGCCCCGTAGAGACCGAGGCACGAGATGCAGAAACCACGAGGGTCATCCCCGGCGATCATCAAGCGGCAGAGCAGCAATACGCAGGGACGTGGAACCTCCATCTCGAGCTAACCTGTTAGCTTTCAACCGCAAGGCTAAGAGCGCGGAAAACTCAAAGGAGGAAAACTTGCTTTAGCAGTAAAAGAAAGAAAGAGAAGATAGCCGCGGGAGCGGAAATAATAAAACTTTTTTTTTTTAATAGGAGGAAAACCCGTTGGTTAGTACAAGTACCACCGAGTGGGCTAAAGCTGGTTTCTGTCCTGATCAAAGTTACGTTTGTTATTATTAAGGTATGTCTTGAGCTGTTGCATCTGCCATGCAGAGAAGCGAAAGAGGATGAGCCACGTCACGCAAGAGGTTTTATACCTCTTCCGGTTTACCGGACACGTGACATACCCTTCTCAGCCAATGAATGGCCCGGGAGTTTATGGTATGTAGCTCTGCATCACGCCAGGAGGCGCTGATATCCCATAGTGAGTATGTTACGGAGAATTGACAAGAAACCTTTAGTTGTAGTAACGATTTAAGGAGGGGGATGTTTGTTTTCATGCAACACCATCCATTGTGAAAGTTGTCTAGTGCCTGTATAGGCCGGGACGCTGCCTGTGACGTATAATTTGCTAAACTATAAATAACGTGAACATCCACTGTGTGTACTGTGGATGATTGCTCAGGGATTATTAAAATAAAAAATAATGCACCTGCTGCCAGCGAGCAAAAGAAATATGACACTTACTGGCCACAGTGGCCAGGTAGTTTGAGAGAAGCGGCGGTGTCGCACGCACGCACGCACGCACGCACGCACGCACGCACACACACACGCGCGCACACACGCACACACGCACACACACACACACACACACACACACACACACACACACACACACACACACACAGAGGCAGGGATGAATGCAATATCTCTGCCCGGCAGAGATTATATTAATTATAATGTGTCCTTCCCACTGGGTTATGGGATCTAAACAGCCAACACATCCCTCCAGGTTAAGGGAATGTCTCATGCAGCCGTCCCTTCGGGTTATGGGAATGATGTTGCCCTTTGCAAGTTGTATTTACTGGGGACGACTCCGCGCAGCAAAGTACTACACAGTGCACCTTTAACCATTTAAACCCCAGGATTCCTACGGGAAACCTTTCGCAGAAAATAACCGATCGACAATCGTGTTGTTCAACTATTTTCAGCGAAGATATTTAATGCAGACCGAAAACAGAAAATACGCTAGCATAGAGCCCTGAGGGACTTCGCTCAACCATACAGGGTTTAAGTGATTAAAATACTCCAAATGTACAGCAGGTAAACTTGCCATCAACAAGCTTCACTTTGGTGTGTTCCAGGGCCCCCGTCCAGCTCTGGCCCCTGAATCATTCAGGGGCATGTCCTCACTGAGAGTGATAGCAGAATGGATACTATACCAGGGCCTGCTTAAAATGCAATGATATTAACAGGCAACCATCTGTGGCTGTTGTATTCCAGGTGAAACCAAGAGCCAAAGTAGGGATTTGAAGGATAAGTTATTTGAGGAAGCAGAGGGTTCTAATTCTCGTTGTGTGTATGTCATTGCCACGGCTATTTCCGCAAAGTGCAAACAATGCTTTCCTCAAAACTATTCCTCAGGCAGAAGTAAAAACTATAATTTAGCCTGACACTTTCATCTTTGATCACGGTCAACTTGAGGAACAACCTTTGCCAATTTTTATGTACTTCTGCATCTCATACTTCTTGGACACTCACAAAGCTTTCCCTAACGATGTAACAATATTTCCAAAAGACTATGGTTGTGAATTGTGAACACTAAATTATGCCCTAACTGATTAGTGATTATCCATACATGTAACCCTATCAGATAGCTATAGTTTCATACTGTGTATACAATAGTAACACCCAGTCAGAATGAAATAGTGAATGTTTCACTGTCATACAGCAGTCATTACTCGGCTGTTTCAGATCCTATCAGGTTGCAAGGTGCATTCTACTGCACCTGGGTAGTCAGATGACGCATGAATTAAAGAAGAGGTGTGACTGTGTGTGTGTGTGTGTGTGTGTGTGTGTGTGTGTGTGTGTGTGTGTGTGTGTGTGTGTGTGTGTGTGTGTGTGTGTGTGTGTGTGTGTGTGTGTGTCTGTGTGTGCGCGCGTGCACGTGCGTGCATGTGTGTGCCTGCCTGCCTGCCTAGGAGATGGAGATAGGCTATACATTTCAGTTACCTGGCAACCCTCTTTGTGAAAGTTACAACAACAGACTATTTGCTATAATTAATATGTCTACCCACAAATAATATAGAATATATGGGGCTAACAAATATATAAATATAGGCTTATATATCCTACTATTAAAGGTAGGGTTTGCCCCTTCCACAACCACCTCCCCTCTCTCCAGTTGTGACTGTGTGAAAAGATGGCAGTTCGCATAATAAAACATAGGCCTACTTGTGCACAGTGCTGGAAAGTAACTAAGTACATTTACTCAAGTACTGTACTTAAGTACAATACTTTTACTTCTACTCCACTACATCTCAGAGGCACATATTATACTTTTACTCCATTACATTTATTTGAAAACTTTAGTTACTAGTTACTTTGTAGATTTTGATTATTATTACAAAACATACTAACCACTTCTTCAGCCCTATATATATATTTCGGCCATTTGAAAATAGCAGATCTACAAGAGTAGTAGTAAGTAACAGAGTATTTCTACATTGCAGCATTGATACTTTTTACTTAAGTATGGCTCCATATAGGCTCCATGACTTACCATTAACACCGACGTCCTGACGACCTCGGACACGCTCTGCCTCAGCTCTGCTGCGGTGCCCGGTTTGTTGAGACCCCGCGTGAACTTCCTCGCCTCCGGAGCAGCGGCAGCCGAAGCCATTGCGAAGCCCACCGTTCATCAGACACAGACAGACAGACAGCCTGGAATAATGTGATGAAGAAACACTGTAGTGTAGTGTGTGGGAGCTGCTCAGCAAAGACAGATGGTGATGGTGATGCGTCTCCGGCTGTCCTCCCTCTGTTGAATTCGCGGTGGCGCTGTTTTGTCGATCACTGCCATGATGATTCTGTTTTATATTATGTAATATATATTATGTTTCCATAGCTATCATTCACAGTCCGAGAGAGAGCGCATATTGTGCCTGTTTTGAGTGTTTTCTACAGCAGACCTGTCTCTCCAAAAAAATCCTCTGCTGCTGCGGCGCTACTGTCCCGTCAACGGATCCGTGCGCTGCGTGCGTGCGCGCGTCAGGAACGCCCCCCAGTGGTGGAAAGTAACTAATTACATTTACTCAAGTACTTGAGTAAATTCATCCTAATTCATCCTCAAGTACTTGAGTAAATGCGTCGCGATGCGACGCATTGTGAGCTTGTAGATCTACTATTTTCAAAAGATTTGAAACATAATGATATCTGGTGAAACAGGACATTCTGCATAATGAGCACTTTTGGTATATTTTGATGCCAATACTTTTACTCAAGTACATTATACCGTACTTTTACTTGTAACAGCTATATATCTACATTGCAGTATTGAGTAATTAAGTAAACAATATGTACTTTTTTCCACCACTGACGCCCCCTCGCTCTCATGCACAGCTGGGTCTGCTCATTGAGATGGCTGAGGCTCTGGGTCTGCTGATACAGCACTTTAGTACTAGGCTTAAAACACTGTTAATTATAAACAGGGGCTACATAAACGCAATTCGTTACATTCTTATGTTTGAACGCCTGCCTCCTCATACAGCCCTCATACAGTAATTCGTCAGTCTTTAGAATGCAGTGGTTTAAAGTAACGACGTACATTTACTCAAGTACTGTACATTGTGAGTTTTTTTGTTTTTTTTACTTTACTGGAGTATTTCCAAGTTTCAGTACTTTTGCTTCTACTCCACTAGCCTACATCTCAATGGCAAATATTGTACTTTTACTACACAACAATTATTTTCAGTTACTAATACTTTGCTCTGCAGTTATACATTGTTATTGTGATGAAGGACTCCTGTCTTTTTGTGGGTTACAGTGACCGTGATAATTGTGTTCAGGCCTAGAGAGAGGGACTGGCAGCTAAATGCAGTACAGGGTCAGGTGTGTTCAATTTATTTTTGCCCAGTTGTGTTGATTAGTGGGGCTTTTTCAGTATGTTCAGTTCAGTTTAGTATAAAGTATGTTTGCAGCAGTCATGAGTGAGGAGCTATTTCATGCTTGACATGTTATTCCTGGTTTTGATCTGGACTGTACCTTAGAAGACACTTATTATTTTATTATTTGCAATTTGGCACTGTGTTTTCTTCTTTAACCCAGTGTTATATAATAAACACCTTCAAAGAGAAGAAGCCTCTGCATTTTAACCAATGTACCACAGTGGGCACAGCTTCCCAACCAGCCAAACTAACTATCCTACACTACAATTATATTATAAAACATACATTAACCACTTTAGCCCTATTTTATACCTAGGCTATTTGAAAATAGCCGATCTACAAGCTCACAACACGTTTACATCGCGACTACTTTTTTTGGGGTACTTTAAGTATATTTTGATGCCAATACTTTTGTACTTTTACTCGAGTAACATTTTGAACACAGGCCTTTTACTTGAAACAGGGTATTTTTTTTATATTGTGGTATTGCTACTTTTACTTTTAAGTACAATATCTGAGTACTTCTTCCACCAGACCACCACAGCACTTTAGTGGGCTAATTCATCCGTCTAAAACACTGTTAATTATAAACATGGACTACATACATGCAATTCGTTTCATTCTGTTATGTTTGAACGCCTCATTACAGCCCTCATACAGTCATTCATCAGTCTTTAGAATACTATAAATAGCTGCATTCTTTTCACTTTAAAGGCTGTGATTTTTATTTATTTATTGTAAAGCATAAAACTAAATCACTATCCCTGTGGATTGCTCTATGCACAGCAGCCAGTGTAATTAAAAGTAATTAGGCAGCACAGGTCTTACCAATGAGGCTAATTAAGGCTCTGTTCCGTTTAGTGTAGCACAGTGGACCCCCATAACTCTGAGGAACCAAATGGACCCTTACGGGTCCACCATTTGTACGCTCCAGAGTTACATACAAGGGGCCATTTGGGACCCCCTCAAGGAACCATGAGGGTCCCTGGACCACACTTTGGGACCCACTGGTGTAGCAGTGTCTCCAGTGAGCCAACATGAACAATATTAGCACCCTGACTAGAATGGAACAGAGCCTTCATTCTCACGTTTCAAAATGTATACAAATGCTTTGAAAATAGCCAAAGTTGAAATATAGGCTGAAGTGGTTAATGTATGTTTTGTAATAATAATGCAAATCTACAAAGTAACTAGTAACTAAAGTTTTCAAATAATTGTACTGGAGTAAAAAGTACAATATTTGACTCTGAGATGTAGTGGAGTAGAAGTAAAAGTACTGAAATTGGAAATACTCTAGTAAAGTAAAAAATACCTCATGTACTTAGTTACTTACCATCACTGGCGCTCCATAACTAAACGCGGGTCAGTACTGCCCCCGCGTGGATCATCAATACACCATGTTAATGACACTGTTCCATCAGTGGAATATCATGTAGCTATTGGACCAAATGTGAACACAGAGTGGCAGTAAAGTAACACTAGAGAACGTAGTTCAGTCATTATGTTTTGAGGGTGTCATATCTGTAGTCTGCAGGACGGGGGCGTCTTATAAAAACTCTGGAGTCTTCTTGACCCCATAGCCCGGACTCCGGAGTGATAGTCGCGCTGTGATTGGCTAGTTGGTTGTCAGGTACGAGACAGCGTTCTCTAATGTCTGGTCTTCTTAGTGGACTGAAACTAATTACTTACAATGATATACACCCTATACCATACGTAACTAATTTGTTTAGACGTAATAGTTTACATTCGGTGAGACCTTTAAGGGGTTAGCTAAACTAGCTGTTTATAACTCAGAGAGACCAACTTTATTAATGAAACTTGACTTATTAATGAAAAATATGAATTCACAATCAATCATACATACCTCAAACAAGAGTTTAAATTGATGAACATGGTGACTTGCCACAGAATTCACTCATAGCTCACTCTAGTGATGGAAAACAGGCTTAACCCATTCACCCATTTTCAGCTTATCTTCATGGGTCCTCATTAATGCTGATAAAATGGTAAACAAAAAACATCTACTTGATCTGTGTCTCATATAGGAGGGCTGTGGTGGACACTTCAGAAACATCATCATTTGGCAGATTCTTTTTTAAAACAAGATTTAAAAACAATTATTTAGATTTTTATTAACGTGAGAACAATGACTTTCATTATAGCTTGCTAGCTTTCCAGGAATAGAAAGCCTGCAGTTTATATTAGCTTGGATTCTCCAATCCCCATCGATGATGTCACTGCGCACAGCCCTCCTCTGATACACAGAGTAGACACAAATGGTACCAACCATATTATGATGAACATTAGTGACGCCCAATTATACGAAGAAAATGAAAATGGGTGAAGTAGCCTAGCCTGGTAAACCCTCCCTCCAGAAATCTCATTTGTATTTTATTTCAGGAGTGAGTCTGGCCTGCAGACCTATATGGGCAAATGGCTGTGGGCTGGAGCTGGGCGGGAGTAATGTAGCTTTGATGTCCAAGTGGCCCTTTGATGTCCAATTAAGCCACTTTAGGCTGCAGTGATTATCACCAGGAGTAATTGGTTTGTCTTTGATGTTAATGAGCAGCTTGTATGAAAGGTGTATTGATTAATGACGTGTGAACCACTCTGGTTCCACCTGATTGGCCTACCCCCGCTGTCAATCACAAAACAATGAGCGAGGACGCTGATTGGCTCGGTTATTTGGTAATGCACTAGAAACGCCCATACAAGCCTTCATGCCAGACTCACTCCTGGAATCAAATGGAAATGAGATTTCCGGAGGGAGGGTTTACCAGGCTAGAAGTAGCCTAGTCCTTTAAATAAACTAGAGTCAACGTAGTTGGACATTAATAGCTAGGCCAAGTAAGCTACATTTCCAACGGAATTCTCCTCGGTCCTCGTCATAATTGCTGCTACTGCGCGCCCACAACCACACAGGTCGAGCTCGCTCGCAGTCGCCATGACGACCAACGTAGCCAGCCAATCCCAGACAGTTCCGTCCGTCCTCTGGGCCATGGGTTCATATTGTACTCTCACATCCACACTAATTTTATTTATTTATTTTGTTTCATATGATACATTTTTGTTGTTATTTTGTATTTCATTTCATTATGAAATATGTTCATATACTTATAAGTAATAAATATGAAAGTGTCTCTCAAATAAAAATAACTGATCTACAAGCTAACAACGCATAGCAAATTAAATGCGTTGTTAGCTTGTAAATCTGTTATTTGTGTTTGTATTTTAGGGCTGTGGTTCTCAAAGTGGAATCCGGGGATCCCCATGGGTCCAAAATTACTTAATATAGCATCAAAATCAGTTTTCACAACTATTTGAAAGTAGTCGATCTACAAGCTCACAACACGTGAGGTGCCATGTGTTGTGTGAACTTGTAGGTCTGCTAAATCTTGAAAATATGTGAGGAGAAAAATCTGATTTCTTTCTTTCTTCTATTTTTTTTTACATTTGAACACACATTTTTAATGGGGTCCCTACTCCCTACCACAAAATACATTCTGACAACTGTCCACGTTCAAGTACATAATAATGATAATAAAATCTGGGGGTCATTGACCTGAAAAAGTTTTGAGCACCATTGTTTTAGGGTTTTCTTTTTTTTTGGCACACGACACCGTCATACCACGGAGTATACATTTTAGAGACCCTCCCACTATGCTCCCACCCGCACGCAACCTGATCCTGGAGACGAACAGTCCAGACAGAACCTCGCGTCACCAGGCTTTCCCGCAGCACCTGTGGAAAGCCTGGTGTCTATTCATGGCTCAGTACGCTCAGTACCCGCATCCGGCCTTATAGCCCGCCTACTGTATCCGGTAACTTGCAACGTACACATGCATGGCGGCAAAGAGGCACACAACCCGTTTCCGTATTCGCTGTAGACCGGATGTTGAAAAAATAAAGTGGAATTGATCCCAGACGAAGCAGCAAATGAGGCGTTCCCCTCGTCTGTGCGTCTGTCCCACTCTGTCTGTCCCAGCGGAGTCCCAAACAGGGTTGCCATGTCCGCTTATGATAAGCGACTTTGGTCTTGTTTTTCTATAAAGTTGCTTGTAAATATCGATAGTTGCGGCCTTTTTGGGCTTGTTTCTAAAGTGCAGTTGCTTATTTAGGCTTACTTCCAATTTTTTTAAATAATTATTACAAGTGGTTCTCAAATTTTTTCATGTCATGGACCCCCAAATTAATATGTATTTGTCCATATAACCCCCATCTGAAAATGTTTTTTTGCCAGGGAGCCCCGTACCAGATTTGTGTTGTTAGAATGTTTAAAAAATATTCCAAATATTTTTCAAAATTTCAAGACATAGGTGATGTACCGGTATTTAGGTTTAAAGTGCTCATGTGGACAGTGGACTATTAATATATAGTCGCTTCTTTTTGGCTTGTTTTCCTAGACCTGGTTGCTTATTTCTCTCGCTAAACCGGGCAACACTGGTTCCAACACACACGGTCAATGCCAAATCCAATCGCCCCAGGGAACAACTAGCGGAAGGAAAGGAAGCGGAGACATCCTCCTCCTCTTCTATTATTTTGAGACAAGAAAAAAAAAAGTACAGTTATTTTTTATTTTATCTTTCGATTATTACTTTTTTTTATATATAAGAACCTCGCGCGAATAATATGTCGGTTTTTCCCGTAGCCTTTATTCCTACGTCGCGAGCGTGAGACTGAGGGAGGAGGATGAAACGCTCGAGCGACGCCAGTTGGATTCAATCACATTAGCGGTTAGCTCGCATGCTAACGCGGCTAACACTAATAACATGTAGTTGTTTTCTTCTTCTTTAACGGTTATTATCGGTCGAGTAATTATTGTTCCGTTATTATTTAACACCGAGCCACCTCCCCCCTCCTGGGCCGTACACACACGTTCATATCACGGCGGAGCTTTTTCACTGTGAAGAAGAAGGGGGTCTGCGTTTTTACACGGATGAATTGACCGTTTTGTGTGTGCTTTTTCCTTGAGGAAAATTCCCTTCTCTTCCCAAGTTTTGTGTCGCTCGCCAGACAGACAGACTCCTGGGGGGGGCTAAAGCTAACGCTAGCATGTTAGCAGCTAGCAGGTATTATTATGGACGTTGTGGGCTGGAGAAGAGCTGCTGCTGGAGCAACTGTCTGGCTGCTGCTCAGCCAGGCGAGCTACTAGCTGCACGGCGGTGGTGAAGAAGAAGAAGCTCTCCCTGGCTCCACACACTGTGTTGGATAACAAGATATATATATATTTATTTATTGCTTTTCTGATCACGACAATCGATCCCACCACCCAACGGACGGCAGTGCTCTACCCTTCTTCTTTCCACCTCCTCCTGGGCTGGTTCTCGATGTGCTGTTGTTGCTGTACTGTTGTTGGAGGAGCTCCATAATAAAGTCCATGTACAGTGTCATCACAATGGCCGTGGGCCCAATCACGATGCTGACATTTGCCAAAGTGTGGCTTTGCCTGATGGTTCTCGTGACCCCCGTGGCTGGTAAGTGTTGCTGCTGCTGTTGTTGTTTACTAAGCCCTGTTGTTTTGACCCTCATGTGTGTCATGTCCTATGTGTCATGCCCCCTGTTGTGGATTGATTGTTGTTCAGCCCCTTGGGGGTGAATGCACGTTCTTATTGAAAGGTGTGTTGAATCAATGCTTGCTTTATTTGATTTGGTTGTCTTGTGTTTTGTACACGCACACACAACAGGGATTGGTGCAGGTGACAGATAGCCTAGACTAGACAGCGTTGGTTTGTTTTGTTATGCAGCTTACAGGCTTAACAGACAGACCGAAAATAATGAATTATTGTTATTCCCCACCACCTGCCGCAGGAACACAATACTAAAGACAGTCTAATCATCATTTGTATATAAAAATATTCTCTTTCCCTCTCATTCTCTTTCTCTCTCCACATCTCTGTTTGGTGTGACCTATGGCTGTCTGTCCCTTAGCCATTTCTGTTATCTGGCTTTCCCTTGCTCTCTGGTTCATATGTGGAGTTAGGCTAATTGATGTAGTTAAGTAAAACTTAATAGATATTCCTTGTTCACTGTAGTAGCTAGCTAACTGCCCCTGTGGCTTGCTCTGAATCATTCTGTGTGCAAAGGTATGGAAAAACACTGCCAGAACACAGCCACTGTCAGCCAAGTTGTGCCCCCCTGTTCTTGACTTTGGGCTGCAGCCAAGCTTCTGTGAAACCTTGAACGAGATAAGATAATGACGGGTCTGCACAGCAGTAGAAAGAGAGAGAGAGAAGGGGGCAGGGAGGCGCAGAGGATGGGGCGAAAAAGTCAACGGAATGCGTGGGAAGGCAAGAAAATTGCTTGACAAGATAGGTAATTTAGGCTGTGGAATTTTGACGCTGTGGTTACACTGTGTGTGTTGGGTGCTGGGTGGTCTTGTGGAGATTAATTTGCCCTCCATGTTGAAGCCTAGTGTGTATGCTGTGTGGGCGTGAATACGTGTACACTGACTACATTCTGGCCTCCTTAATAGTCCATTATTTCGCTGTGCGTGTACTGTGTGCAGTTCATCCTGTGGTGTGTGGTCAGAAACCCCAAATAACAATTGCACTAGAAGGAGGGCGCTTTATTGGTTTGTACGGCATACTGTATTTTGGATGAATGTACCCACCGTGAGTCTGCAGGTGGCATGACTCAAGGCATGTGGAGGGGAGGGACTTTATATGCCTATGTTTTCTACTTCCCTTGCTCACCCCCATCCTCCATCTCAGAAAATATGAGAGGGAATGGGAGGAGGCACTGTGTGAACAAGCGCTTCAGAGTGTGCACCAAGCTGAACATGAACAACGGTGCATCAGAGTGCTGTGCCTGAGGCGAGCCCAACAGAATCTTTTCAGCTTAATGTTCTATCCCGCAGCGTCATTGTCGACTACCTGGACTGGATCGTTCAGTGCACCCGATTTGCCTGATTTGTACATGTTGAGACAATGAATTTGTAGGGGAGGTCAATACAAAACAGCCAAATTGCACATTTTGGATGCCGCAATTTGCCAGTCACGTGGGGCTGTACAAAAAAAGGTGTTCCAGATGGCCATCTAAATTAATCAAGATATTACGGAGCCGTGCAGAAACACCTGGCTTGCAAATTAGATTAATTAGACAAAAACTTGATATTATTCAAAGCATGTGCATCAGCATCTACACAGAACTACGCCATGTTGATGTAGAAACCATGTACAACAAGCTATATGTTCAGTTTCCTGCCACAATGATAATTTGCACTATACGGCTGTAATATTATTCTGTTATCAATATTGCACAGCCCTGTCTTGCATGGCACAGATTGAGCTGTTGCTCATCTTGAAAAATCGTTGCTTGGACAATATCGCCTTTTATCAGACCGGCAAATTAGCGTTCCTCAGGCGGCACTCTGCCCATAAAGCACTTGTTTGGCATAGCGATGACTCATTATTTTCAACAGTCGGCACTCAATCATGAATAGTGTCTTTACGGAGATGCTCATCTTCACTCTTTATCACATTTATCAACACACTGCTGTTGTGCTTGAAAGAGATGGCAGAGCTGCTCCCAAATTGTACCCAGGGCAAGAAAACAAACATATTGTCTGCAACCCACAGTGTATTGCTTATTTCACCCTAATACTTTTTGCAATATTAACTACCAAGTAGATATTCATAATAGGGTGCCCTGTTGTTGGTACCTCGCCAAAGAGTGAGAAGAGAAATTCACCAATAATTTGCCAATTTACCAAGAATTGAGCAGCATTTGGCTGGTGGCTGTTGTTCACTTTCCATCTTGACCTGTGTTGTTTGTGTGGCCGGCATTCAGCTCCAGTTTCAACACAATTTCACTCGGCTTAAAAGAAATCTTGTGTAAATCTGGGTAAATAGGATGTCCTCTGCTAATTCATGCCATAAGGTTTGGTTGCCATGGCGGCACATTAGTGGTTAGTAGTTTCATTTAACAGTTTGCTATGGTGACACATTTGATAATAAAAACATTGTCTGCACTGCAGCAAAACATATAAATTGTGTGAATACAAATAACTTTAATTGCAAGCTTAATGAGAGTATTCACAGAAGGCGGAAAACTGAAATTTGGGTTAGAATATTGAGAGGTGGTTTGTTAATTTATAAGGTTAGACCACCTCACAATACATGGCAAGTGAACAATATGTGGTTAACTGCTAATGTTTTTCTTAATGTCCAATACTTTCTAGCAGTGGGTGACTACATGGGAGGTGATACAGGCATTATGTCACATTCTTACCTATTCCACCACCATAGACTGGGATCAACTGCTTTTGCAATTTTCTGATCTGGTCTAGAGTGGATATAACTTCAAGCCATCAGTCAGGCGGAAACCAGGAGCGTGCCTGTGCTCCTCCAAAATGATTTAAATCGGCCAGAGGCGCATAATTTGTTTCTTTTGGTATAATCGTTTCGTTTCACTTGGTATAATAATAGTTTGGTATATCCATGTTGTATTCTAGCTCGACTGGTGAGACTACAGACTACTCAATTCGGCACTCAGGTGGGGGAACAAAAACAAAGCAGCGCCAATTGGAAACCACTACCGGATACCACTTTCTAGAATTCTAGAGTAGGCGTGGCCTAGACCGGATCACACTGGTCAGTTTGGAATAAAAAACAGGCTTTCCTCCATGTGGAGGAAAACTAACCCTAGTTAGTTCCACCATTTAAACATCAGAGTATGAATATTGCAAATTTGCAACACACATAGCAGTGAAGTCATTGTCTTCATATCATACTCCAAAACAAAGTCAACTGTTAAGATAATTGTTCCTACACATACCATGAACACACCCGATAGCAATAACTCTAGCTAAAACAAAGCAGTAGGCTTGGGCGGTATTAACATAAATGGTTATACCAGATTTAGAAATCCTGAAGGTATGATTTTCAATACTGTAAAAGTACAGGCATGAATCATAATTTAAAAAATATTTAATTAAACTAACAGTTTGCCACCACCACCTGGCACCTTTACCTCATCAGTCCACTGATGTGTCTGTATCTGCCAGACCGCCACGGCAACAAGTGTCAGTCATGTCTATTGGCGCTATTCATTATTCTGAGGGCCAATAAGTATTTAAACCCAACAACATGTCTAAGTAGTAGGCAAATTGCATATTGGACACAGAATTGTAGGCTAGACAATGTCATACATGCTACAATGAGTTATATCGGCGACAGCACAGCTTTTACATTTATTTAATTATTTTCTTTTTACACATACCTATACCGTATACCCAGGTAAAATGTCAGGAAGGCTTGAAAAAAGCAAATACTGCAGCCTACAAAGCAAGGAGATTTTCCGATGTCTCTCTGGTGATTAGGACTGGCTAGTGGCAAGAACCTGGTGATATGGTACACACGATGATACAGGTCAATAATCAATACATTGCGATCATATTAACATTGCGATATTATTACAGTAGTGTATCGCAATCTTTTTACTGTATGTGGATAGTATAAACAGCAGACCTCAATTTCAGTGTGATTAAATATGGTAGGTTAAACCATTAATTTGAATACTGCAACACTAGCTATGTGCTCTATTTAACAATGGAAGGTGATTGAGAATCAATTCAGTATTAGGGTAAAATGAAGTTGTGGTATTTAAGTAATTTTTTTAATACCCCTGCTACTGATGTTCTATGATTAGACGGAGGATAGGGGGTTGTAGGTTGCTTCTCTCTAAACTGAAGCTATGATTTTTTTGGTACTCTACTCAATCCCTGTTTCTCCTTTTCTCTTTGTTCTCACCCTATTTCTCCATCCCTCCCTCTCTATCTCACTCTCCTCTCCTCCTCCACTCAACTTTATTGTTATCTTTGTTAACCCCTCCCCTATGTGCAGTTCTCTCATCACCTGCATACATTTTAATCTCTTTTAAGGCCTTTTCACACGGGAAGCAACTGGCGCGTCTAGTAATTAATTTTCAATGAGAGGCAAGCATTCAGGTGGGGAGGCGCGGGCAATCTGACAGGCGGAGCGACAAGCAAGCGCACTCCCGTGAAACTCTCGCGTCCGTGCTTGTCTCACGCAACATGCCTGCCCGCAGCCAGATTTGTTGAACTTTTTTCTATGCAGTACCTAGAAACGCATCTATTCACATGAGGCGTGCAATGTGACTCTGCAGATCCAAGCGAGTATGCACACGTAGTGTCACTCTCCGTATGAAAAGGCTGTGTTAACCGTTTATTCTCATTTATCTCAAGCTGCCAGTGTGTTTCCACCTACCGGCTTCCTCAGCCCTTCTTTTTCCTCTTCCTCCTCCTCCGCATATCCACTGACTGACTGACTAATTGATGTAATACTAAACAACATATTATATGGACCAGTCGTCCCCGGATAGTAGAATGTTGCAAAGACAAACCCTTGACTTATGGCCCCAGAGAGGATGTGTTAAGGCTTGTTTTGTAATAATAATAATAATAATAGAAAAAAGGAGGTCCGCAATAAAAATTCACATGATTCTATTCTACTGGGGCCAAAAATATTCCTCGCTTTGCTAAACATGGAATAAAGAAGAAATATTCAAGTGAAGTTTGAGTGCGGACCGCCTATTTCTTATACAGTCATTTTCACACGATAATGAGTGGTAAATTGTTGATAGAAGTTGTTTTTTTCCCTTCATAATAAATGCCTTTGTTCTTTATTTTGTCTGTCCTGAGCAGTCTCCCTCTTAGTGTTCCTACTAATTTGATTCAGTTAAGACAAAAATAAAGAAGGGTGACCATGTGATCTCTCTTGCAACGCACAGTCATACCCACAACCCACAGCGTTGGGCTGTTTTGAACTGTTCTCCCAGGTAAGCTGGAGTTTGAGGAGGGGGGGTCCAAGAGCTGGGGGCAAATAGGATTAGTCATAGTACTATTATACCATGGAATAAAGTGGGCTTGCTCATTAGCTCTGCTTGTCCAAAGCCCGAAGCCATGTCTGGTGTGCCCCATGCTGTGTTAGTGACAAACCCACAGCCGCCTGTCTCACGGCAGCATCACTGAGGCCAAAGCAGACCCCTGCAGGCCTGTCTGCCCTACACTGCCATCACAACACAACAGTTGTTTTGAAGTTGGTTCATTATTATTTAAGTGGTAGATGCAGCAATAAACGGATTTACAGGAAAGATTAGACCAGAAGCAGTCGTTTCTGCAAGTGAGTTAAAATAAAAAAGGGGTTATTGTGAATAAATCTCAGTTTACTGGAAGGGAAAACGGAAGCATCAATATCAATGTGACAAGCACAGGCACACCTGAATTGGATTAGTCTAATGGATCCAAGCAGCACAAACATTGAGGTGGTGAATCTTTTATTTATTTGTTTTACCAAACGGGCTAGTCCAGTTTTTACTGTACATGGCTTTGAGTTTCCTAGTTTGTTCTCTGTGTTTTAAAACATGGAACCTTAACAGTGTAACAGCGTCAGCGCCTAATGTATAGTTCAAATGGTGAGTGGGAAATCAGTAGACTTTAGACAATTTACTTATGTAGCGTTTTTCACAATGTTCTTAACAAATCCTAAAACTGAAATAACCAGTTGAGTATATATTAACATAACCGTATCATTACAATATATCACAGTAGTCTAGTGATGTTTTCACACATTTATAAAATCATTTTATTTTGGCTCAGTAAAAACAAGTCTGGACTTATTTTCATGAGTAATATGACAGGCTGCACTCCTGTGGTAAGTTCTAATTCTAAAAGGCTAGGGGGCCCATTCACCTTTGGTCTTGGGTCTAGACTTTGGAACCGCCAAGGAGGGCCCCTGCCAGCACGGTCCAAAGCTTTAATATAGATCATAGGTAGCAAAAGGGCAGAGAGGATTCTACAGGACCTTAGATCCAACCGTGCTCCAACTGGCATCAGCAAAATGTTCAAATCTATTCCATCTCTCACCATTAACCAGTCCTTAAATTTGAGATATGTAATACAATAGTGCTGCGCCTTAAAGGGGTAGTTCACCCCCAAAATGACTTTTTTTCCTATCGATTAGTCACTCCATGGAGACCTGAATTCATGGTTATTTTTTAGTTTTTGTCGCATCCCTAAGCCAATAAGTCTCCTTTGTGTCTCCTACCGGAACCGCTGCCTGCTGGTCCGATGGTCATCAAATTATTGGCTTAGAACTGCGACAAAATAAAATAGCCATGCATTCAAGTGTCCATGGGGTGACTAATCGATAGAAAAAAGTATTTTTGGGGGTGAACTATCCCTTTAATCTCTGTCAGTAACCTAGCAGAAGAATTGTGCACATGACAGATGACTGAGGAGGTGTGCGGAAACATCAGCACGACGGCCGTTCCATATTCATGACCTTCTTTATCGTGTTCTTCACTTCACATCACATTATTTGGTGAATTATAGCTATAGACACTGGACATCTGAACAGAAATGTCTTTTGCTTCCCGGTTCACTCGACCATGTACTCCATTCGTTTAAAAAAATCAATAGCAGCCTCATGTACTTCTGGAGGACCTGTCCTGGTCGGAGGTTGCAAGGGGTGGGGGTGGAATAAAACAGCCTTCAGTAGGGCTTGTGGTTTGGTGAAAGAAAGAAAAAAAAGAGAAAGAAATTAGAGGATGTTTGAGAAAACAAAAGGCGCAGCCTTGGGACGGTAACTGAGAGTGACAGCCTGTGATTAGCAGCCAGCATTCTCCTTGAGTCACAGAGATGATGGGTCTGGGAGGGGCTGTGGAGAAAAAAAAGAAGAGTTTTCTGTTGTGGGAGTGCTTTCATATTCTGCCTAGAAATAGCGTAGGGGAATTTTGTGTGGAGTGTCTCCATATACCTGGGCATTGCGGGTCACTGCACTTTCGCTTAAACACGCATTGTATCCTTCGATCGCTGCGAGGTCACATCTGTGAATATTTGAACTACATCTTGTCCTTGATAGAAAATAGAACATTTTACATTCTAGTACACAGCAAAGTCCTCAGCAATGTTTTAATGCTAGAAAATGGACCTGGAAGGGTTCTGTTTTGACAGAGCAGCAGCAGGGTACCCTTGGTTCATGGTGACCAATAATATCCATATAATGCTCACAAATGATGGGCCAGCGATGGATGAAAAGCCCTATAGCACAAGCATATGGTGGCTTTATTTAATGCTGATGTTTCAACAGGGGAAATCGGCCTGCCTTAGCAGTACGTGTGTTCACATTCAACAAGGACATGGTGGCATGAACCCCCCCCCCCCCCCCCACACACACACACACTAATCTGACATTATTATTTACTCCCACCCCCACACACCCATTCACCATATAGGTCACTGTGCCGTATTTGTTTTGATCGCATATTTGGGAAAGTTGTGGTGGGTAAGTGGTTTTTTTTGGGGGGGTCAGTGCATTGCAGTCAATCACGGCAGAGGCCTTTAGCCCTGGCCTGGCCAGTGTAAGCCTCAGGATTAGCATAACTGTACGAGACCCAGACAGACGCAGGCTGCATGTTGTGAGGAGGGGGTATGGAGGGAATTTGTGGCGGGGTAAGGGGGGTTCCAGGGGCAACAGATGGAGCCAGATTAAAGTCGCTCTGCTTTTAAACTCGATCGGGGGGTGACTTGGAAAGCAAATAACCTCCGCAATCCCCCACCTCGTCCCACCTCAGCAACACATGCATCCACCCAGACAGCAGCCAGGCCTCCCAACCCAATGATCGCAAGCATTAAAGATGGATCCTTCATTTTAAACATTTTACCATGAACTGTCTGTCTGCCTGTAACGGACCCCCCCTGGCTCTCCTTCCTTCTCTGTATCCATCTTTCATGTTTAGAACACAGGGTTGGAAGCAGTGCACAGTGAATGATTCTTTTAATCAAGTCCTCCAGGCTACTCTGTGTGTGTGTGTGTGTGTGTGTGTGTGTGTGTGTGTGTGTGTGTTTCTTGCACAGCTCCCATGGGTTTGGCAGTAGAAGAAGCAGAGAGAGAGAGAGAGAGAGGGAGAGAAAGACGGGTAGATGGGTTTTCGGTAGTGAGGCTGGATGGAGGGTGTTCACTGAAGGCCAAGGGAGGGGAGGGGGGGGGGTGTTTTGGAGGGGTGAGAGATTAGCAAATAACTGGGCCATGGGTAAACACACAGCGGTTCCTGCTCTCACCCAGTGAACAATCTGAGAGGAAAACTACCCTGGAACCTTGTGATATGGAGTCTCTCTCCCTCCCTTCCTCCATTTCTCCCCGTCTGTCTCTGCATCTTTCTCTCTCTCCCTCTCTCTCTCTCTCTCTAGTCTTTCCCTGTCTTTATCTCTCTCCATCTCTCTTGCTCAAATCTCCCTCGCTCCACTGGCTGTGCAGGCACACTCTGACCCACAATCCAACATTGCAGCGGGAGCCGAGCTCACACAGCACGCTTCACAGAAACGCAACTGGGGAGAGAGCCCGGCTCAGCCGATTGGACATTGGCAGCCAACCACAAACCAGCCCCAAGAAACTCCAAACGCTGTGGGAGAACAAATCATGGCTGAGTATTGTGGGGTGAAAGACCAATGAAGATCAACTACCAGGGTGCCTGGCTGACTATCCGTAAAATGCACAGACCCTGAGAGCCAACTTGTGGTTCTGTGGCTTTTTGAACTCCATTCCATTCCATTTATGACTCTCTATTCACTTCTCAGTCTTTTTTTTTGTCACAAATACCAATAAAAAAGACCAAGAGCCTAAAAGCTCCGGTAGCAGCCTATAGAGGCTGTGCTGCTGCTTACACTCAACTGGAAATGTTGGTCAAAGGGTGGCACTAGAGTAAAGGCCATGGGGTCACCAAAATCAGTAGGGCTGCATACCAAAATGTGGTCCTTTTCTGGCATCGACTGAACTGCTTTGGTACCATTCAGTACTGAAAAATGTCTTCGTCAGTCGGTACCATTTTTTTATTTTGTATTATTATGTTTTGGCTTTTTTATGCCTTTATTGATAGGATAGTGAATTGACAGGAAATGGGGAGAGAAATGAGGAGTGACATGCAGCAAAGGCCGTCAGGATCGGGACTCAAACCCACAACGCGCTGTCAGGCCACTTTGGAGCCTAGGTGCCCAGACCGCTATGCCAGTGTCCCGGGCTCAGTCGGTACCAAATTTAAACTCTGTAGTATGACATAGGGCTGTCCCTAAAGCCTTTTATTAGGGTTTGGGGGGTTGGCGAATGAACAATCGAACCATTGTTTTTAGGGGGGCCATCCTCCAGGGAACATGATCAGCATGTTTCACAGCAATCCGGATTTTTTAAATGTATTTATAATACAGTACAGCAAGTAAGAATTGTACCCTATAGTGGCGCTAGATGAAGGGCCATTGGGTCACCAAAAGTAGGATTCATCCTCTGGGGAGCATGAAGGTCCACAGCAAATTCTATGGCAATCGAGCCAGTAGTTTTCAAGATAATGGTGTTTGGGACCAAAGTGGTGGACAGAGCGGGATGGACAGACTGACCTGACTGCCATCCCCATCATTTAACCTGCTGCTGTTAACGGGGCTAAAAGTTGTATAAGGTTTACCCTTTATTAGGCAAAAGTAAGAATGACTTGAATGTTTTTGGTCTCCATTCATTTGGTGTGCGTTTGAGCTTGCTATTTATATGTGCGTGCCTGACTGTTTGCCTCCATGTTTGCGTTTTGTGTGTGCCTTGCACATGCACTCTCAGCATTAAGCTGGTTAATTGGCAGCTCTGCACCAGTGGGTCATGCTATCATTTCAGTCAGCCAGTCAGTCACAGGTTGAGGTGGTAGTGCAGGCATGTTCCTGGTACTGTCCCTGACTCCCTGACCATGCATTTAGTAATGAAGGAAAGTGAAGATTTTTTTTTTTATTCCACGGAACAGTGCATTTACGACCTGGTGACCTATGATGATGCGTCAATGTTGTCAGGTAGTTGGAGGTCAATAAATTCCACAGAAAAGGGAGTTAGAATCTCAAGAAGTGGAAGTGTACCAGATTGCCTGACAGAGTAATCATCATTAGGAAATGTGCCCATATAATCACATGCGTGTGCTCACTCATACATAAGATACAAATCAGTAAATCAGTTAACATGAGTTTAATGGAAGGTTGGATAAAGTAAGAGAACAGAATAAGGGTAACCGTGGGATAGGAATGGATCAGTGGTTCTCAACCTAATTATGCCATGGACCACTAGTAGTCCGTGGACCATTGGTTGAGAAACAGTGGGATGTGTAGACATGGAACGCATAGCAAGTGTTACCAAAGCACGAATCTTAGCTCATATCCCCATCCAACACAACAGTGGTCCCCAGGTTGATTCTTAGTCAGGGTGGTGGTTCCTGGTTCATCACAACCAGTTGAAAACCCCTGATGTACAGTATCTACTGATGAAAAAGTAGCCACGACCACGTGCAGTAATATATGGTGATGCATAATCTAATCGGTAACCGGTGAATCACAATCAAATCGAATCGTGAGGCCAGTGAAGAGTCACACCTCTAGATTACAGTGTAATTACAGACAGTATATTTCATTTACAGTCCAGGAAGTGAAATGTTTTCCAAATCGCACTCCTGGGGCTTTCTGGAGGGGCCGTGTTTCCCATTATATATCGCAGGAATCCCTAAGGAACCTAAGGCTCTCACCCTTGCACTCCATGACTACTCACTGCTTCTATTTAAATTCTTTTTTTTTTTGGTACTGCAAACAGTTGGCAGCTCCCTTTCGAAGGGAGCCTGGGCCCACAGCAGAACAGGCTTGACTGTGGTATCAGAGGGGAGGAGGTTGGAGAGGAGAAGGGAGGGGAGGGGTAGGGAAGAGGAGCTGCCTGGCTCTGTGCCCAGCAAAGCTACCATCCCACCACGACACTCTCTGCCCACACAGACTGGCTCGACCTTGGGCAGGGCACGACCAGAGTGCAGTGGAGAGGTGGAGCGAGAGAGACGGATCAGAAAACAAGCTAGCACAGCGTATTCCTCCTATCGGCCATTATTCACGACATGGGCTGCTGCATACCCAAACATGAGCTTTGAGGGTGACCCTCACTATTACTGTCTGTCTCTCATTGCCATACATGACCGCTATACACACACTTCTCATTTTCACATACGAGCGCTTTCTTTCTCTCTGGCTCCATCTCTCCGCAGCAAACACTCTTGTGTTGTAGGCTAATTAATAATTAATAACTTTGCTAGTTCTTGGTTGTTGTTTTTGTTCCACATTATTGTAATGTATTGTAACCATGTACACGAGAATCAGTCTCACTGAAGTCAACCTACAGTCAACCTGTATTGTTTTAATTGTTTGTGTCTCAACAAAATAATGTTGGTTCTTGTGCACAATTATTATTAATTGTATTTTGGGCACACTTTAAAACCTAATACCTTCTTTGTTGTATAACCACGCTGCTCTCCAAGTGCAACAAGTAAAAGTAGCTGAAAGTAGCTGCTTGTTCTCTATTTTCTTTGTTTCTCACATTGATCGGCCACCACAATGAGGCGGCCTCATGGATCAATACGAAATGTGCAAAATCTCAGTGAAAAGTCATGAGGGCATCCTGAAATTAAGCCCCCTGAGATTCCTAGTTGCCTAATTGTTATTAGACACCCTTTTGGACTGGAAGAGCAACGAGAAACTGCCTAAACCGTTGTGTATATGTACCAGGCATGAACAGTGACACACAGTGACACACAACACTTTACAGGGCTTTCCACAAGGATATGGATGGAGTAGGAATGAGGAAAAAGTAGCCAGTGGGTCCAGAGATAACCTTTTGCCCATAAAAGCCCAGATTTGGCAGCCTCTGGCACATTCTGATACCACTATTCCATAATATACATTGATTTTAATTATTGGATATTTTAATTCATTTGCTACCTGAGCCTTATACAGTCTGTAAATATCTATACCTTTTTTAAATCACGCCTACTTGAGTCCTGACTGATCAGTTCTCTTCTCACCTATATGTCACTTGAAAATAGTTTACAGGCCAGATTTTGGCTAAACTTAATTTCTACTCTGTGAATATATGTGGTTGTGACCTACAAATTTTAAACTGTAAGTGCCTTCTCTTTCAATATCTTTATAATACTCAGGTTGTCAAGTTGCTACTGTTTTTTTGCCTGTCTGATGAGCACGTCCTCTTTCTGTGTAATAATACAATTCTTGTATATACTCGCACACATTGCACCCGCACACACTCGCACACACACATACTGCATGTGGGGGTGGGAATCATAGGCACGTTTCTCTAGATTAGTGGTCATAAATGTACAGCACATGCAGTAACGAATCAACTCATTTCATTTCAGTTCAGCTTTATTGTTAAACTTAGAGTCCATTAGAACAATGTACAGCACAAAAAAGGTTGTGCTATATTTTATTACAATCAACAATGAATATTATAAAGTACCCGGCTGGACTCAATTGAGTCGTCTGCTGTTTGGCTGATAACCGGCACTGATGGATAGCCCTATATTTCACGCCATTGCGCTGGAGGGGCCAGGTGTTTAGAAAAAGATTGGTCGGGATCTCTGTCCCCACATAAGTAGACCAATCACAGCAAACCACGCATCTCAGCTGACGCTGCTATGCCAGTCACCACAAAAGTAGACCAATCACTGCGAACTAGCCAGCTACGCCACGCCAGTCACAGCTCACCTCACTTTAATAAGTACACGTTAGTTCATTAGCACATCAATGGCGCTTCGTTCACAAACTGCAAACCCAGTACCTTGCTATCCATATCCATAGCTACAGATTGCACAAGGAAGCCACACCGTTATTAGACTGTGTCATGTTTTGTGTTTAAAACAGGAAATCCACACCCTCGTGTCTTTCCTCTAGAATCCTGGGAAGGGGAGGCACAAGAGGAAAAGGCGGGATTCAGGCCTAGTCCAGCAGTGCTCTGTATGATCCCATATCCAATCCACCGTCACAGGAAACAAATTAAATCCAGTTCTGTCATATGCCTAAGATCTATTTAAGATCTTTGCTATAGATGGAAATGTGCAGTCTGAGTGGGGAAGTAACGTCACTCAGCCGACTGCTTGAGTGAAGTTTTTCTTCAGACTCAATGTTCATATTTGCCATAAACAATAAAATAAATAAATGCATTATGTTTTGTGTTATTGGTAACGGCATCATTCTACCTCCACTATTCTGTCTTGTCTCCCTGGCTGTTCACCTGCGAGACACCGAACCCCAAATCAAATTGGGCTTTACGGCTTACATCTAGAATCCTGTGTTAAGGTCCTTGCACACTGGTGCGTCTTTTCGTTGCGTTTTATTTTTTTTCATTGTTTTTTCAATTTTTTTCATTGTTGTAAAAAAAACGCAACGAAAAGACGCACCAGTGTGCAAGGACCTTTAGTGATTGAAAGTCTACCGAAGGGCTTTGCGTGACACAGTGGAATGAGATGCGGACTCACACTGCTTTCCGGCTTCTCACCTTTACTGAATGGCTCTTCATGACATGTCAGCAATGTCTTTCTCTCTCCTTCTCTCTCCCCCCTCTCTCTCTCGCTCTCTCTCTCTCTTTCTCACCCATCTTCAGCTCTGCCCTCTCTCAATGTAGGAGTAGGATTTATTTCAATGGGAATCTTTCTCTCTCTTTATTACACAACTGCATAATATACAATTGTCCTTGTAATGGCCTCAGTCACAGTACACTTACTGTGCATTACAGCTCTGTCATTTGTATTTATTTTATAACATCTCGTATCTCTCTCCATATGTCTTTGCAGTTCGTTGGCCCGCCCTGCAACAACAACACAAACGTAGCACTACATAACAGGCTAGTGCAGGTATTACGGAGTTGTCATGGCAACTCTAGCAATTTCAGCAGTACGGCAACATGTTATTTTAACAGGCTGATGGTAGGTCTACGCAGAAGAGTAGCTGGAGGTTTCCGTCTGTCTATCTGTAGAATGAGTGGTTTTGTGAGGACCAAAAGTCCCCATTCGATAACAGGAAATAACATGATGTTGATGTGTCTCGATTGGTGTACTTGATAAGGTTATGGTTAGAATTATGATTATTTTAAAGTTAGGGCAGGTACAGGTTATAACATCCGTACTGGTCAGGGATAAGGTGAAGAAGAATTTGGGGATTGATTGTGGTCACACAATCCAGTCCTCACAGATATCGGTAGTACTTTAGCTGTTGATTGATGTGCATTGTCCCAGGTAAATGAATATACATATATTTGTATAATGTGTCTACTGAACCGATCTTCCTGAAGTTTAGTTAAGAGTTAAGATATTGGTCACAAAGCACAGAGAAGTCACATGTAAGTGTGTGTGTGTGCCTGTGCATGCATGTGAATCCATCCACACGTGCTCCACACCGTCGCCGCTGGAAGATGAAACTGCCATTGCTTGTGGATGTGTTAAGTGGTGACACACCAGTGTGTCAACAGTACACAGGACCAGCATCACACACCACGCTAAAGCATAATTTATTGTTCAGCCGGCGTAAAACTGTCGTTAAATTGCCTTGAAACTAATTACACCATTTTTGTTGAGGGACCTGTTGCAGGACACTTTTCCGCTGAGTCATAGATTAGGCTCAATCACCTGTGCATGACGGCTGCACAGTTCACTGATTGCTCCGCCGTATAGCATCCCACCTCTCACTTTCTGCAGTTATTGTGCCTGTTTAATATAATTGTTATTTAATTTAAAATCTGTTCTGACTCAGAGCACCAGCTGCAGTTGAAAGCAGCCTTTGTGTGCTTACGTGCTCGTGAGTGAAGACTGGTGCAGAAACTGTGTGTGTGTGTGTGCATGCACAGCCGTGTGTGTGCATGCACAACTGTGCATGCGCCTCTACATTTATTTTTCATTTCAAAAGGGTTGGATTTTCAGATTTGATTTTATCATCTAAATTGTTCATTTTTGTCTGAGAGTGTTTTGCTGTGAAGGGAGCACTGCGGTGCTACATCAACAACAAGAGGGCATGAAGTGATGAATACAAATGATCAAAGCCAAGCTAAAAAAACACACACACACACACGCGCACCAGCATAGCCCACCTATCTTACATTTCTCATACACCTGCCTGTCTGTTAACGGGACTTTGTTGAAAAGCATCTTGTAAAAGACTTTGTTATGACTTGACGATAACTCTTCCTCCTCCTTATCTCCACAGCAACCCAGGGCGAGGAGAGAGTGTGTGCGTTTATGGACCGGCAGCAACAGTCCGATGTGGACCGGGTGCCGCCGGGGGACGAGGGGCGCATCTCGCCGGAGAACAACTCGGTCAGCTGCGACAAGGGCAGCCACTGCTACGGCCTGTGGGAGAAGAGTCCGCCTGGGGATGTGCACCTGGTCAAACAAGGTGCGGCGGTGTTAATTTTGTCGACTAAAACTATGGCGAAAAATGATCGTCGGCTACCTTTTTTTCACCGACGAAAACTAAACAAAAGCGAAAAACTGAAACTAAAAACTAAGCTATGATGACAACTATGACTAAATATGCTGATGATTTCGTCAACAAATAAAAGCTAGACTAAATGTTAGGGAGGGACTAGTGGAGAAGAGATCCAGTAGAACTAAGAATGTAGATTTAGTCGACTAAATTCTTAAATTTAGTCAACCAAAACTAAAGAGTAAATGGAATTGTATTCAAACGACTATGACTAAAACTAAATGTGCATCCCCCTGCTCCCACCATGAATTGAATGCACGTAGGGGCCACGATAATTCAATCTTAATATAGTATATATTTAAACGTAAGAATTATGACCCTATGGGCTTTCCATAACGATGAGGGAGACCTGGCGGAGGATGATGGAGGGATGAGACTGACAGAGAATAAAAGGAAGGATGAGAAAGGAAGGGCGTCGGGGACAACCATGCATTAGTTTAATTAAACTTTTGGTCCTAGGCCCTATTCGCAGAGTGACAGGATTGCATTACAGTACATTGTAATTGAGGACGTCCTGTAGTTTGTAGTAATTATAGAGAGGAGCTCATTGTTAATTTTTATCTACTTTTTTAATGGCTCGCCATTATTACCTCACACATTAAGTGACCGATTGTAAAATTCTGACCGTATCCCATTGGGAGGAAAATGGCTATAACCTGCAAGAGTGAAACATTTAATTTGATTTAGAATGATGTCGTTGGAAACGGGCAACAGGGCGACAAGGCACTAAAAGTGCAGCAAAATAATTTCTTGCTCTAATACATCACATGCTGCGCTTAAGGACGTACTCCATTGGCTTAAGATCCTGTTGGCATAGTGCAAGTGCAATAAACCTTCTGAAGGCATCTTTGGCTTCATATCTACAAAGAATTTCCACGTATTTGATCTGCCATCTCCCTTCTACGCTGAAACCCCTGTCTGTGTTCCAACCGCGCTTCGAGTGACAGGTTGACGGGCCCAGTGCCGCTAGCTAGTCATATGCTGAATCTGAATCAAACGGAGCAGGCCGATGCTTCCCAATAAATGATGCAAACGATGCATGCAAGTCAGACACGCCATATCACATGATGTTTCTCTGTCTCTCTTAACTCATTGAGTGCCAGATTATTATTATTTTTTAAACGTTTTGTTTAGTCGTTTTTGTTCTTTTACATACTCATAGGTAGTACAATTGAGTGCCAGAATTATTTCTATATTATGTTGTCCCAGTGCCAGAGTTTTTTTCAAAGTAAAAAAAAAGTGCTTAGGAAGCGAGATACAGCCTTTTTCAGTTATACGTTAACACATTGCATGCCAGTCGCGTAGATCTACGCGAACCTATTTAAAGCCGCAGCGTGCCAGTCGCGTAGATCTACGCGAACCGCCGATTCCCATGTTAAGTGCCCCAGGTGCACTTTCCGAATTTTTTTGATCCATTTCCGTTTCCGGTTTCCGGTCGGAAACGGAATTATTCGGGTTCCGGTTTTTTCGATCGTATCCGCTTCCTGTCTGGGATCCTGTTTAAAACTCGATTTTCTCTGGTTGTTGTTTTTCTCCTCGCTGATCACTGTTTATGGTTGATCGGCTGTAGCTTCAAGATGGCGGCACGGATTTGGAAACTGTTTTCGCTCGCCGTTTCTCACGGATCCGCTGTGTGTTTAGAACCAAATGAACGCGCACTTTTAACTTATTTAGCGAGGTCTGTGGCGACATGAAAAAAACTAAAAAACAACAATAAAACGCTGGCACTGGTGAGTACATTATGAGATTAAACTCTGGCATGGAATGTGTTAAACAAGGAGTGGATGGGGCTGCAAATCTTCAGATAATGATATCTTGGGTTCTGAACATGTTTTAAAAAAAAAAAAAAAAAAAACACGTCATTGGCACGTTGCGCCATAGCGGTGAAACACGTTAATGGCACTCAATGAGTTAATACACACACGCACGCTCAGAGAAAACCCTCTTTTCATTGCATTTTTAAGCCACCATTCTGTTTTTATTTCATTTTCACATTTAGTTTCCAATGTCAGTTTAGTTTGGATTGATTCATTTTGCTAGTGTACTTTGTTTTAAAAAAGGCTAGTTGTAGTAGATTTCTTTCTTAGTTTTAGTGTTGCTTTTCGTTTTGTTATTGTAATATGGGGTAGTCAGGGGCGAGATTGATAAAGCTCAGAAATATAGTGAAAATAGCAGATCTACAAGCTCAGTCATCTAGAACTGGGGTTTTCAACTGATTATGAACCAGGGACCACCACCCTGACTAAGAATCAACCTGGGGACCACCTATTTTTTTGGGAGGGGATATGGGCTAAGATTAGTGCTTTGGTAACACTTAATGCATCCCATGTCTATACATCCCAGTGATCCCACTGTTTCTCAACCAATGGTCCATGGACTACTAGTGGTCCATGGCATAATTAGGCCTGCAGGTGGTCCATGGGGAAATGTTTTAAAATGTAAATACATAAATAAAATACCCTTATTCCATTCTCTTATCCAACCTTCCATAAAACTTATGTTAATTGATATATTGATTTGTATCTTATGTATGAGTGAGCACACACATGTGATTATATGGGCACATTTCCTAATAATGATGACTCAATCAGGCAATCTGGTACACTTCCCCTTCTTGAGATTATAGTTTCAATTCTAGTTTTCATTATTTTGTTGTTGGTCAACTACAATAACCCTGTCCTCTCCATTCCGTCAGGCTGCTGGCCCCATCTGGCCGACCAGCAGGAGTGTCGTGGCGACCGCTGCGTGGTGACCAACCTGCCGCCTCAGATCCAGAACGGAACGTACCACTTCTGCTGCTGCGGCAGCGACATGTGTAACGTCAACTTCACGGAGGATTTCCCCCCGCCCAGCCCCACCACAGCACAGCCACCATGTACGTACGCACACATGCACGCACACACACACACGCACACACAAATATCGTCGCTTTCGGGTGTCCAAAACCTTTACTTTTTAAGAAACGGGGAAAAAAAGAACCTGCGTTCCAATCTAGTTATTATTTAGTCATAAGCTCTTGCTAATGCTTTTGATTGTTGCAGTATTTATAAAAGCCACACGACAGCAGTGATATACAAACACAGACATACACATGGAATGTTCACAGACATACTTTCGTGGTGAGTCATGTCTTGGAGACACACTCACACAGTCATAGGTCTGCAGACGTATTTACAGTCGAGCTATTTACACACTAGCTGCTCTAGTTATTCTGTATATGTTTACACTCATGTCTCATGCACAGACGCAAGCACACAGCTGTACATTGGTGGTTATATATTTAAATACACTGTGTATACATGTACAGGCACACAGTCACATGCGCTACCTTGCATCCTTAAGAAGGCACTCATAACTAACTTAATGACTTGACTTACTCCTTTTATTAAGAAAGGAATTTAAATTGATAAAGGCCATGGATGGACTGCGGGAGGGAATGTTTTTCTTCACGTACAACATAGTTTCATCGTAACCCACATTCAAATGTGCTAAACATCCACATTAAATTGGCTCTCGTTCCACTCTTTTCCTACACAATTTGGCAACCTTTTCTATATGCACCTATTCCACAGGCGCTCTTAGCTGCCAAGATATAAAATTCAATGCTTAAAAAGAAAGAACTTAAAAAAAGAGTCTTTGCTCATTAAAGCCTGTACTGAGTTATGAAAAACCATTGGAGAGCTAGCTAGTTATTCTATGGTCTGTTTAACAGCCAGGCCAGCGTCACCATCCCCACCAGTCATTCACTGAGCAGTGAGCGAGCAAAGTGTCAAGTTTCAAGGTTGTTCCATGCGGTAGCTGCACACAATGGCAGCAATTCAACGGCATGCTTCAAAGACAACGATCTCCGGGTGCCTGGTGGCTCAGCAAGTTAGTGCACAGACCATGTGATCCTTGTGAGCCGCAACGCCCCGAGTTCAAATCCGACTCCCGGTCTTGTCTCGCATGTCTCTCCTCTCTCTGTCCAAGGTTTCATGTCTACCTACACTCTCGTGTCTAAGAAATAAATCATGAAAAGGCAGATAAAGGAAAAGGGCAAAATAAGCGCGCCACCGAGAGCTCCTCTGCCGTCCTTGTCACCGGGGCGAGGATCAAGGCAGAGATATATAGACGGAACAAAGGGAAATAAATGAATAGAAGGAAGAAATTAGAATGGCCATAACTCGTAGCCATGCAAACTGTGACAGATATATACTGTTGATGGACTAAAGCCTGCCACTGGTTTCTCCTTCCTCCTCTTCCTCACGCCATTCATCTTGCTTTTGTGTCTGCAAGGCCACCACTTAGCTGCCTGGTGGCCATCAATTATTTTATTACAACAGCCAATCGCAGAAAAACATAAGATCATATTTATTTAAATCATATCTGTAGGCGAGTCGCCAGAGCGTCTCTTTTACGGTCACACAAAAACCTAACGTGGGTTTTGTTCTTTCCTGTGACAGTCACGGAAAGTGGATCCCATTGAATCCTCAGCTCACATCAGAAGTGTGGTTTATTCATGAAAAGTATTTCAGGAGTTCAGAGCAAGAGCGCGAGACCTTGTCTCAAGGTTTGCTTGTGTGATTCAGCGTGGTGAAGCTGGGATGATAATTACATGTCTGCCCACGCAGTCACATGCACAACAGATACAGGTGCAGACATATACATGGTTGATACAGACACATATAGTGTCTATTTATAGACGGAGACACCGACAAAAGAAATATCTACCCACTCACACCTCCAACCAATGCTGTCTCTCTGCATTCTGTGCATGGTAAGGCGTCTGCACTGTGGGTTCTACTGTACCCGAATGAACATGAAGACGGAATGAAAGGGAGTGTCACGACAAATGGGAGTGTCTCCTCATCCAAAATGAAATGCCCCTCTGCTACTGACCTGAGGCCTGGTTCTATTGTACGCTCGCCGACGGGACACAATGACAAGAAAATGACGAGGAGAAAGCACGGGAAGTGAAAAATGAGACAGACCGGCACTGCACTCCAGTTCTGTCATACGACACCGAAAGCCCGTTTGTGTTTCACATTGAATGTTCCTGTTCATAGCTCGGATGAACGGCGCTGTTAAGACCGCAGCTAAAAGGCAGGCGACGCCGCTTGGCATTTTGCCGCGCCGTAACCTAATAGTTAGAGAAACTTGTTCTGGGAACATACATCCGTGGGTTAGATCCCATTAGCAGCCATTGGGTCCCATTGACAGCCCAGTGTCTTGTCAAACAAGACCCGCTCAATTATAGTTTAGTTTTTCAGGATGAGCGGAAGCAAGGGTGTGAATATTGTTAAACCAGTAGTTGAAATACTGTAGGGGTGTGTGGGTGTGTGTGTCAGGTTGCTTCCTGTGCAGCAGCATCCTTGACTCTGAACTCCCTGACCTCAGCTACTGAGAGGGACCTGGTTATGCCTTTTTGTGTTTGTCAGACTGTCTGTGTGTGTGTGTGCATGCGTGCGCCAGCGCAGGCTGCCCTCAGGCTCTTGGGGCATCAATTATGAATTGGAGGCGGTCCCTCTCTCACGGCAGCAGCACTCTCTTTATTGATGTAATCAATGCCACACAGAGTGTGGTCTTGCGTGCGCTTGCTTCCGTTCTCTTCCTATTTGTGGAAGTCTGCATTTACGGGAATACTAGTCTGCATGTTGTGTGTGTGTGTGTGTGTGAGAGAGGGAGATGTGTGTCTATACAGTAGATGAGATAAGCGATCCAACTGGAAAGTGAGGGATACAGTAGCAGTGCATGATTGAATTATAAGGCTAGTGTGTGCGTCGTCCTGTATGTGTGTACATACATAGCCTGTATTGCTGATTCAAACTTTCATTAATCACACCTCCCTGAGAGCAGAAATACTAGAACTACGTCAGCTACCACAGCATGCGTGTGTGTGTGTTTGTGTTTTACCATGACCAGAGTAATTCTGCCAGCTGTATTCACTTAATAACCTGTATTTATGTCTCATCCCAAAGGCCACTCTGCCTACACAGACAGGGTACATTTGCATATTTTGTCTCTCTCTGTCTGTATCACTCTTTATCTCTCCCCCTCTGTTTATGTCTGCATTCACTCACACTTTTTCATTCATCGATCCCTCTCACACCACACCAACTCTCAACTCTCTCTCTCTGTCTATTTCACTCTCTCTCTCTCCCTCCCCTTCTTTCTCTCTCGTTCTGTCTCTCTGTGTGACAGTTTTCCAGACCGCTGGGCCGTGCTTCATGCGTGTTTGAGCTCAATTGATCGCATTTTTCCCACGTGCGTTTGTGCATACATACCCGTGCATCCATGCGTACGCAGCGGCGCTTAGCCTCACATGACCTGCAGATGGCACGTGTATAGGGACATTTGAATTGTTTTCAATTAAAGTTTTGGTTGTATGTGCTTGTTATTTGGCCTTCTCTCTGTGAACCTATACTTGTGCACAGCCTAGAATACACAGGCCAGCTCTGTAAGTCTGCAGATAAGCAGTATGTGGCAGTTGTGTATTCCTGTTCTAGACTGCAGTGCTGTCCACTCTCCTAGTATTCTCTCTCCCCCGCCTTTCTTTCTCTCTACCCCTCCCTTCCTAGCTCTCTCTATCTCTCTCTCTCTCTCTCTCTCTCTGCAGTGAGGGCTGTGGGCTTCATTGCCTCTTACTCAGCTGAGCATGCAGCAGTACAGATACAGTAGCCATTCCGTTTCATTGAGCTCACAGGGCCCTCCAGTCAAAACAAACCAATGCTTTTAAATGCAGCCTCTCCCTCATTCACAACTCTCCTCCCCTGTGGCGCCTGCTTTCACCAGAACACAATTATACAAGCAACTCCTCTGCAAGGTACATGCAACATCACTGCAAAGTACAAGCCACTCCACTGCAAAGTACAATCCAAGACCACCAGTTACTACTAAATTGTTGCAACAATTTGCAAAAAAATTTACAACACGAGGTGGAGATTTAATAATAAAAATGGGATCATGAAGATGATAAGATCCACATGGGAACAGCATGGCTTCATGTGAATCTCAGACTTAATGTGGCCTGCTTCGCCCTAATCAACCCAGCGGTTTGTGAAATCAGCTCTGGATACACAGACACACACACACACAGACAAGACCCTCTTATCGGCGGCTAGCCTTCTACAGAGCAACGCTATTAAAATGAACTCATAGCACTGATGATATGCAATAGAAAATCTGAAAAACTCAAACTTAGGGCGTGGCAATCAACCGGAAATATATCAAAACCGATATTTAGAATCGGTTGACTTGATCTTGCTCATTGAGGTTAATTGAATAATCGAGAAGCATCTTTTTAAGTTCTTATACATCAACAAACAGATTTTTGTACTATTATCGATAAGTCTGATTAAGCACTTATCCCTGTATTATAGTACCTCGGTATGATGGTATAATGGTGGTGTACAAGATTAGTGAAAATTGCTGATTTGAAACCCTAATTCAACTATTATTTGGTTAGGCTAGAATCTCTGTTACACAACCAGGATGAGAGGTAACTGCTGTCACCATGACGGAGCGGTGAATGGACACATAGTACATACAGTACATAACATAGAGGGGGAAACAATTGGTAATTCAATGGGTCTAGTGGGGTGTAATTGCCAGTGAGTGAATACCTGCAGGTCCTGCAAAGCACACGGCTGGACGCCACCGCTGTCATGGATGCAGGGCAGAATGGACATCAGAAACAGCAAATCTGATGTTGAGGTTTCAAGCTTTCGGTCAAGATGGGCTCCCGTACATTACCTGACGTTACCTGATCTTTCCCATCATGCATTGCTCTTCTCCCCCCCCCCCCTCTTACAGATGCTCGCACGCTACATTACGAGGAGACAGTGATCATCGCCCTGGCAACCGTCTCCGTGTTGGCCGTGGTCGCGGTGGCAGCCTTCTTTGGTTACCGCATGTTGCATGGTGAGTTGCCACGGCGGCACGCTCGATCAAGGGTCAGATGATGTTCTATATCTGGGCTGTGATAGTGAGGGCATGACTGGAATCTGAACATTGTGTGTGTGTGTGCACGTGTGTGCTTGTTTCTTAACAGGTAACGGTAAGCAGGGACTCCATAATCTGAACATGATGGAGGCAGCAGGTTCTGAGAGCTCTCTGGACCTGGACACTCTCAAACTACTGGAGGTCAGTTTCACGTGTGTGCGACTGTGCGTGTGCATGCGTTTTCCCTGCTTCAGCTATCTTCCAATTCAATAAAGAAATGTAAATCAAATCCAGTGAATAAGTTGAGGAGGAAAGATGTTGAGATGTGAATTTAAACTGCATAGCTGGTGTCTGTGCTACAGTGTGGTCAGAATCACAAACGACGCAGACACTGCAATGCCTTTCAACAACTGCTTTTAGGCAACTCGTCTCGTTCTCCGTTTTGCAAGATGAAAACCTTCAGTTTCCATGCTTTTCACTCCTTGCCATATTGAATATTGTTGCAAGGTCTGAATTCAGAAAGCTCTCTTCCTTTCCTATCCATCTTGTAGGCAAAGAGTATTGATTACCCACACAGTTTCTATCTCTCTCTCTCTCTCTCTCTCTCTCTCTCTCTCTCTCTCTCTCTCTCTCTCCCAGTTGATTGGTCGTGGTCGGTACGGGGTGGTGTACTGCGGTTCCCTGGACGAGCGTCCGGTAGCCGTCAAGGTGTTCTCCGCGGCCAACCGCCAGAACTTCCAGAACGAATGCTCCATCTACCGGCTGCCACTGCTGGAACACGACAACATCGGGCGCTTCGTAGCTGCAGACGAGCGCACTGGAGCCGAAGGACGCACTGAGTACCTGCTGGTCATGGACTACTACCCACATGTAAGTGTGTTTGTGTGGGTGCGTGCACGTGCATTGTTTTTCCCACACGTCATATGAGAGCACGTTTCTTTTGTGTGTAGCTGTGAGTCTGCACGTTCTGGGTCAGAAGGACGTGATTGTGAATGCTGTTGTAGTACTGAGAGGCTGCCTGTCAAGGTCCTCTCCCTCTCTGCTTTCACTGCAGTTTGTTTCGTTCCGATGTTCCGTCACCTTCTGCTGTTTGCTGCCTGCAGAAACTCTTCTGTTTTAAATTTCATTAAAAACTGTTTTAACTGCTGGAGTCAAGCTGGCATAACAATAATGGACCAAAAAAACTGTCCGTTTCATAAGTGGAGGTCAGCTGACCCCCGGCCAGCCTATGAAAGACACTTATGCACCAGGACACCAGCGGTAATGCACGTTTCCATGGCAATGTAGAGCAAGCCAGGACAGGAGCCTGGGACGCAAGTTGTATTCAAATGAACAATAATCCATTTAAGTCTAGCATGCCTAATGCAATTTCCTTAGAGGAGAGGATGTGCGCTTGGCCATGGGCTTGTTTATCACTCAAGAGATGTGTGTGTGTGTGTGTGTGTGTGTGTGTGTGTGTGTGTGTGTGTGTGTGTGTGTGTGTGTGTGTGTGTGTGTGTGTGTGTGTGTGTGTGTGTCAGGTTGTAACCACTACACATGTTTTGGCGACCAATGCCAATAATTCACCATTCATATAAACTCTTTTATTAAATGATTAAATAAAGAAGTCTAAACCAGGGATGTCGCCGTGGTTTGTCGGGAACATTTCCTCTTGCAAATGATAAAACGTCAGAAGCTTTAAAAAAGCCTAGCACAGTGTCAGTGGGACAAACCCAGATTTGATAATATATCGGAGTAAGACCGAGTGAGCTTGCTTTGAGTTACGGTGAACACAGAGATAAAAATTAAAAGCAGTATCAAGGATTACTGGCATGTTCCTACAGTATGAATTCCTTGCTGTTTTCTATTAAGTTTGAAAGCTGCTGTAATATTGATTTGTTTATATGAACAAAACAGTGTCTAATTTTTAAAAGAAGCAAGAGGAATCATTGGGTTCACTGGCACAGCTAAAATGTTGTGACAATTACTGTGAAGTGACTTTGTAACACATCCAGCACTTTGTGTGTGTGTGTGTGTGTGTGTGTGTGTGTGTGTGTGTGTGTGTGTGTGTGTGTGTGTGTGTGTGTGTGTGTGGAGTTCAGAAACAGGAATGACTTATCACTTGTGTGTGTCCCTTTCTCTTTTCTGCCTCACTCTCTCACTCCCTCTTTCATTCACCCCTACATCCATAACTCCTGCCACTTTCTCTCCTCTCCCCAGGGTTCTCTGTGTCGCTACCTGACAATCACTGCCAGTGATTGGGTGAGCAGCTGTCGGCTAGCCCACTCCGTCACCCGCGGCCTGGCCTACCTGCACACTGAGCTCTTTAAAGGAGGTGAGCCAAAGGGCACACACATGAAACACACACACAGTAACGCTCAAATGTATGTTTAAATACATAGTCACTCGCAGCTGACTCAGGCTGCCTGCGCCATCTGTCTGCAACACACAAACCAACTGGAGAACACTACCTCCACACCCAAGAAGTACTGTCTTAGAAAAGTGTGTGTGTGTGTCCGCGCGTGCATGCTCACACTAGATACTTCCCACAATCCCCCGGGACTGCAGCATGCAGCTCATATTTGGCTTTCCGCTCTCTGCATCCCTGCATTTGGACACACACACACACACACACACACACACACACACACACACACACACACACACACACACACACACACAAACACACAAACTGCATGCACTTCCAGCCAGGGGTATTTATAGACTGACCGCAGGCAAGCCACGGAAAGAGGGAGGAATGAAAAATGGAGTGAGAGAGGGATTCAAATGACAAGTCAATGTCCTATGGTCTAACTACTGGACGGTAGTGGACGGAAGAGTTGAGCTCAAATTAAAGCCAACGAGCGAGAAAATAACATCCAAGTCGACTCTCTCTCAATGGTGCTAACATGCTTTTAGAACGTCAAGGTAGCATTGTTTAAACCTCCTCAAACCTCCACCGAGAACATGGAGGACGTTCAGGCTGACAGAGATGTGCATTCATGAACTGTGTGTGTGTAAGAGAGAGCGAGATTGTGAATAAAGGGATGCTGGAGGGATCGTGACATCAGAAGCACATAGAAAGAGGTCAGGATTGATGGAGAGAGAGATCAGGGTTTGAAACATAGCTCCCCTGAAAGAGGCATGAGCTCCACAGAAACCCTCCTTTGAGAAATGTTGGGGGAGCTCTAAAATAGAATTTTTGGTTCCACTGGTTGTTTCTCATGTTCATATTTTCCTGTATATTTAAGTTTCTGGTAAATAATAGGCTAGTAGTAAGGCACTTATCTACGTTCATTCGTGCATAGCTATTTCCGATAATTGTTTGTCTATTGCTGCTGTGGCCATCCATGCATGTGCACTAAATGTATATTGTCTTTTGAGTGAATCTCTACTGGTTGTTTGAGCGAGGCTGTGGGCATGTTTATAATTGTCATGGGATGTTTAACAAAGTAATGCAAACCACAGCCTGGCCACAATGCGTTGGTATTTTTATTGTTTCTTAGTGATAATGAAAAAAAATCGTTCTTTTTTGTTTCAATAATAAATGTATAGATAGTATATTTTTGCATGTAAGAGAGCACATTCATGTATGTGACCTGCATGTATATACAGTATCCTCCCACCCCCTCCACAGGGTTCCACGAAAGCCACAATGTAATTTGAACACTGGAGAGAATTATATAGACCTGGTGTTTCTCAATTCTGCTTCGACTAAGAGCAGAGTCCAACGGGTTGTGGGGTGCTAGACAGGTACAATACATCAAACATCAGCAGTGGTAGCAGACAGCACAGCTTTCCTCTGGTCGTTTGGCTCCTTGCGCCACCTGCTGGAACAATTGGGCATTGCGCGCACAGGCAACAACATGCCCTTGTTTTAATCCCTTTGATTTAGATTAGATTAAATTAGATTGAATTAAATTAGATTAGAGTGAGCTTGCTTTGAGTTATGGTGAACATAGAGATACAAATTAAAAGCAGTATCAAGGATTACTGGCATGTTCCTACAGTATGAATTCCTTGCTGTTTTCTATTAAGTTTTAAAGCTGCTGTAATATTGATTTGTTTATATGAACAAAACAGTGTCTAATAGCGATGTGGCTTCGTTCCATGTGTATCTCTGACTATATTTGGCCAGTCCATGGTATCTATGACTTGTTTTGGCAAGGTGTCAGCTCAATCTGACCGCCATTGACATTATTATTATTTTAAACTTAGATAAACTTTGGCGCACTGGCAGTGTGCACAAGAAGTTCAGTGGTATGCCACGGAAAACAGACAGAAACACAGACGGACCCTTTTCTAGATGGCTCGCCTCCTACAGAGCCACAATGGAAAAATAAACGTCATTGTCCTCTACTTTGCTTTTGCTCGTTCTCAAGTTTTCTCTTCCCTGTTCTCTCCACCTCTCTCTCCCTCTTGTATCATCATCACCTACCTACCACTTTCTTCTCCCTTTTTCATTGTTGTTCTCTCCCTTCCTTCCTTCCTTCCTCCCTTCCTCCCTTCATCTCCCTCTCATCCAGATGTGTACAAGCCGGCTGTGTCGCACAGGGACTTGAATAGCCGAAACATTCTGGTCAAGGCTGACCTCACGTGTGCCATCATTGACTTCGGCCTGTCCATGAAGCTGACGGGGAACCGACCGCCGCGCCACGGAGAGGAAGAGAACGCCGCCATCAGCGAGGTGAGAGGCAACCTGAATATCCAGTGTGAAAATAACATAACCATAAGTCTTAATTACATGGGTGCTTGGTAACTCAACCGGTTGGGGCACTTAACCACATGCTCTGCGAGTTGAAAGGATCTGGGTTAGAATCCAACTCTGGTCATCATTTCTCACAAGTATTCCTTTTCTTTCTACCCTCAGAAAGTCTTGTTTTTTTTAAATAAACATATTTTATTGTTTTTTTTAAATAAATCAACAACATGAAAAATTGATCTGGAAGAAGTGTTAAATAGTTATAATAGAATTGAGTGTCCAAATTCACTGCCGTTTAAACATTACTAACCGGTATGGTCTTAAATATCTTAACACATTGAATGCCAGAGTTATTTCAGATTTTTTAGCTGTTTTATGCCAGAGATTTTTCATTGAGAAAAAAAAGTACTCAGGAGCCGAGATACAGAATTTTTAAGTTTTAAGTTAACAAGGAAGTGGATGGGAGTCTAAATCTTCAAAAAATCATATCTCCTTGGTCTTTGGGTCAAAAAATTTAAAAAAAAAAAAAAAAAAAACGCATCTATGCGTTCTTGGCACTCAATGTGTTAAAATATACTGTACTTTGCCCTTGGGGTCCCAGATGGTCTCAGCCAGTTATTGAATTTTTATTTTCTATTTTGGCCAAAAAGGATGAACCATTGACATTCCCCTGACAAATGCAACAAAACCCGAAATCCATATGGTTTCATTTATTTTTCATCAAGAGAGTTTTTGCTGTCGTTGAGCCAAGCAAAAGTATAATGCATCAAGTAGATGTTGTGTGTATTCTCTGTCTGTGAAACGTTGTAGCATAGCAAATGGTCTCTGGGTATGAATAGACCCATGTGTCTGGTAGAAGAAGATTAGGAGCTCTTATTTATCTGAGCTCCCTGCAAACGGAGGGGAGTGAATCACACTTCCTCTTTTGTTCTCCCTGCTCCGCCCTACTTCCTCTGTCCCTTCAATCTTAACTTTCTTTTTTTTGGTTTTCCTTCGTCTGTCTTCTCCTGTGTGTCGACTCTCCTCTGACCCGCCTCACTTTGACGTCTTTCCTCCCGCCACCCTTCCTCGGTTGTTCTGTCCATCTCCTCGCTTCATCCCTATACCTGCCTGTCCTTTATTCTTACATCTGTCTCCTTCTTTCACCGCTTTGTTCATCTGATCCTTCTAAACGTCAACCACCTCCCCCTGTCCATGTATTCCTCTCCTCCCATTGTTCTCCCTTCTATCCCACTATCTTTCTATTCTATCCATCCCCCCTCCATCGTCCCACCTTTGCTTCTCCCCTCCCTTTACCCTTTCATCCATCCATTCTTTGACTCTCTACCCTCTCCTCATCCAATCCTCCCTCTATCCTCCCTCTCAGGTGGGTACTATCCGCTACATGGCGCCAGAGGTCCTGGAAGGGGCGGTGAACCTGAGGGACTGTGAGTCAGCTCTGAAGCAGGTTGATATGTACGCCCTGGGCCTGGTCTACTGGGAGACCTTCATGAGGTGCACCGACCTATTTCCTGGTGAGAGAGAGGGATACACGCGCACACACACACACACACACACACAGCTACCCCATAATGCATGCATGTACGTACACCTGAATACAGCATTGCAGAAGCAAGGATCATTTATCATTTCAACTGAAATGATTTTGTAATGACTAGTCAACTAATGATATGTTTCGCTTAAGCTACAATTTTGGGGGTAAATCATGGATCATGAAAATGGATGAATAAATCACGATTAAAAAGTGTAATGGAATGCAAATTTCCACACTAATTACTTTATAAATGCCTAGATAGACAGAGTTGGGTGTGTCCTCTGTCTGAAACATGGGGTTTGTTTTTGCGTCCCTAAAGTGTGCTATCTTTACAACACGCGGTAGTGCACACATACATTTTATATACGTGTATAGATTAATGAGTTGTGTGATCTCTCCCTCCATGATCCCAGGAGAGTCGGTGTCAGAGTACCAGATGGCGTTCCAGGCAGAGGCTGGGAACCACCCCACGTTTGAGGACATGCAGGTGCTGGTGTCCCGAGAGAAACAGAGACCCAAGTTCCCCGAGGCCTGGAAGGAGAACAGTCTGGTGAGAGAGAGAGGAAGAGAGAGGGGGGAGAGGGAGAGAGAGAGAGAGAGAGAGACAGAGAAGGATGGAGAGAGACACAGTGGGTGTACGCCCCTGTGTGTATAATGTGTGCATGCATGGTCAAATCTGGACGCATGCACCTGTATGTGTGATGTCACCATGGGAAATTGATTTATGCTTTATAGCAGTGCTTCTCAACCCTTCATTTCAATGACCCCACATTTGATAACATTGTTTATCTCTGGAACCCCACTCTCAAAGGGTCCATTATTATTTGTTTATTATTATTTGGACGGCTGGTGGTCCCCGGACCCGACTTTGAGAGAAACAGTGCTTTACAATATATCTTAGTGTACGTGTTATCTCAGTGGTTCTCCCGGCCCACAGGGGGGTTGTGAGCTTGTAGATCTGCTATTTTCACAGTCTTTATTTGTGGAACCGAGTCAAACTAAATGTAATGCCTCAACTCCGACATTCCAAGTGCTTGTCAGGGTGGGGGGGTCCCCAGTTCAAATATGATTATTTTGGCGAGGTCACGGCCTGAAAAGGTTGAGAACCAATGTTATCTAAGAGTAGATAGTGTACCTAACGTGTGTGTGTGTGTGTGTGTGTGTGTGTGTGTGGCTCGTCAGGCGGTGCGTTCCCTGAAGGAGACCATGGAGGACTGCTGGGACCAGGACGCTGAGGCCCGTCTGACGGCCCAGTGTGCAGAGGAGAGACTGGCTGAGCTGCTTGTCATCTGGGACCGATCCAAGTCCGTCAGCCCCACACTCAACCCCATGTCCACCACCCTGCACAACGAGAGGTACCGTCAAACACACACACGCACAATGGAGAGCTACAGATATAAGGGGCGTGTTCACACAAAGCGTTCTATGAGCAGAGGAGATATCATGTCCAGAGCACTCGCACAGAGCGTTTATTGATACAGGCATATTGAACCTATCAACCGTTTCTGTGCTCAAACGTCGCGTTATTAGCACAAACAGCCTAGCTGAAATAACGTCAAAATTTACTTCTCGTGGCAGTGGTACTTATGGGAGTTATTCAGTATTATATATTATTTTCACATTGATTTGATATATTTATTCGTTGTTTTGTTTTGTTGAGTTAGTTTGATTACAGCCATATTGTTTCTGTTTAATTTGTGTTACAGCTAAATGATTTTATTTTGAAAGCGTTTGGCAATTTGGGAGCACAGGTGGATTTATTTAAGTCATTAGAGCACAGAATCAGTGGACACCAGGAAAGTGCAAGTGTTTTTTTTACCTGGGTCAGAGTCAGCCAGACTTAACCATCAGTTTGCTGTTTTCTTCTGTAAAGAAGCTGAATAAAATGTCACTAATCTGCACTGCCTGACTGGACAATGGACTCATTCCCTGACACATGTGTAAGATTCGCTGCCTGGTGCCTCAGTGGCCTTTTTTGAGTTTTTATTGTTGTTGACAAATAGCCACTACAGTAATGATTTAAAGTCAGGTCGTCAAGTACCGGGTTTTCAGACACAACCAGAAGGATCAAACGTGACGTGACATTGATGGTTAGCAAAGTTGAAGTAATTTGCTTGAAGTGCTCAGAGCGCTCTGCCCAAAAATGCTGGGCGCAGAGAGCGCTGAAACGCGATGCTCGGCGCTGGAAAGCTTTACCATAGAAAGGCATGGCAGTTTGATGCTCTATATCTGGGTAACCTCCCATATGATTCTCTGGACAGTAATGATAAGAAACTGATTCTGATCCTTCTTGTGGCATGTAAGAAGGCCATTACAAGGAAGTGGATGCAACCACAGCCACCCACTGTGGAGGAGTGGATTGCGATAGTTCATGAGATCTACAGAATGGAAAAACTGTCTTTCTCAATCAAAACCCAAGAAGACAAATTATTTTGGATTTGGTCTAAATGGACTGAATACGTGAAACCAACCAGTTCAGATTTCTGCTGAATGACTAAACAAAATTGAAGGTGGTTTTTCTGTGATTACGTGAAGCCCCCCCCCCTTTTTTTCTCAAAGCTGACGCTGCTAGATATTTATTTTTTTTCGTCTTTGTTTTCGTTTTTTGACTGTCAAAAAATGTTAAAATGATGGTCATCAATGAACATTTGAAAAATGTATGGTTATATGCATAGATATATATAAAGGCTAGATGGCTCAAGGGGACGGCGCAAGCGTAGCTCAACCGCGGCCATCTTGAAACAGTCATTCATAACATTATGTCTATGGTGCATATACTTTGAAATAACCATAGCGTGCTCAATTTTCATCCGATTTTCAAACGGTTTGGTGTGTTGTAAACACCAAAGATGTAGTTATTATACTGCATACTTATAATTATAATCACGTTTTTTTTTAATATATAATTTTATAATTTTATAATTTTATTACATCTTTGGTGTTTACAACACACCAAACCGTTTGAAAATCGGATGAAAATTGAGCACGCTATGGTTATTTTAAAGTATATGCACCATAGACATAATGTTATGAATGACTGTTTCAAGATGGCCGCCATGTGGCAACGTCGTACTCCATTAGCCAGCAGCGCGGGTGAGTCATCTAGCCTTTATATATATCTATGGTTATATGTACAAGAGAGAGTGTGTGTGTGTGTATATATATATATATATATATATATATATATATATTTAACTGTCTTAACTGTCTGTACACACGATGACCACAATAAAAAAAAAAAAAAAAAAAAAGGGGCACGGTGGCGCAGTCGGTAGCGCTGTCGCCTCACAGCTAGAAGGTCCTGGGTTCGATTCCCGCCGGGGACACTGTGGGCGCTGGGGGCGTGTCTTCTCCTCCGCGTCATCAGCGCCCATACCCTAGGTGGGGTTGGCGAAAGGGCCTACTCTGTGTGGAGTTTGCATGTTCTCCCCGTGTCTCCTAGGGTAGTTAATACCCTCACAAAAACATGTAGTAATCCTGGTCACTATACCGCCTCCCCCATGACAGCCAGGGCGCCTGATGGAGGGGAAGGGAACTGGTTGGAATAACGTGTTCCTTCCACGCGCTACGTCCAACCAGGGAAACTCTCCCCTGTCAAGTGACAAGAAGGTCAGTTGGCTCTCATGCATTGAAGGAAGCATGAGCTCGGCCCTGGCCTCCCTACTGTGGGGGACTGGTGTAGTGCTGGTGTAGGGCTGGTGTAGTGCCCAGGATCACTTAGGAAATTGGCACCGGGTGAAAAAATGGGTTACAAAAATCGCGGTATAAAAAAAAAAAACTAAAGAAAAAAAGAAAGGCATGGCAGAAAGGCACTGGCAGCTCAAATAACTCTTTCTGTGGACATAGCCCCTAAATGAGCTTTGAGTGACGTTTCCACCTCTGTGTTGCTTCCCACAGGAACCGCATGACCCCCAAGCCCGGCCCGTACACCGACCACCCCTCCTCCTACATCGAGGAGCAGGAGGGCGTGGCCAAAAACGCGCAGGCGGACCCCGCCTCCTCCACAAGTGTCCGCACCGGCGGCAGCGAGCGGAACAGGAACTCCATCAACCAGGAGCGCCAGCAGCAGGCCAATGCCCGCCTACCCAGCCCGGAGGGCAGCAGTGCCAGCATGGGCCTTAGGGGCAGCCCCTCCGCCTCCTCCACGACCACCACCACCCTCATATCCGAGTCGGAGGGTCCGGTGGGAAGCGCCACGGTCCCTGTGTGTCTCCACCTGACTCAGGAGGACCTGGAGACCACCAAGCTGGACCCCAAAGAGGTGGACAAGAACCTGAAGGAGAGCTCTGACGAGAACCTGATGGAGCACTCGCAGAAGCAGTTCTGCTCTCCGGACCCGCTGAGTCCCGGCGGCTCCAGCCTGCTGTACCCGCTCATCAAGATGGCCAGCGAGGCCTCGGGCGCCTCGGATCCCGCCGCCGCCGCTGCGCCCCCGATGCCTACTGCCATCTTCCCGCTGCCCAAGCAGCAGAACCTGCCCAAGCGGCCGTCCAGCTTGCCTCTCCGCACCAAGCCTGCAAAGAAGGAGTCCTCATCCTCCTCGCTCAGGTTCAAGTTCGGACGCTCGGGAAAGTCCAACCTGCGGCAGGTGGAGGGGCCAAAAACCAACGTGGGGGTGGCGACGGGGTCCAACGTGGCCGCAGAAGCACACCGGGTCTCCGGCACCAACAACCTGCCTCTACTGCGAGAAACACAGGCCAACGGCACCATTAACGGCCAAGCCAACGGCGGCCTGTCCTCCGTGCCGGCGGGGGGTTTCGGAGGGGCCACGGCCATCCAGAATGGTTCGGTGGCCCCGAGGGCGGACGACGGCCGGCTGAGCCTGGGGGTAATCACGGCCAGCCCCGATGAACACGAACCCCTGCTGAGCCGTGACAGAGAGCAGCCCGACCCCAGAGACACCGCCGCCGGGGTCGTCGCCCTCCACTCGGCCCGACCCAACTCCAACAACAACAACAGCAACACGGGCCACGGCCAGGGGGACGGAGAGAGTGAGGGAGAGAGCGACGGAGGAGAGGACGAGGGGCACGGTGAGGGGGCCAGCAGGGATGCCACTGGAGCCCCGGGAGAGAGCGCCAGCTCCGGGTTCGGGTCAGGGTGCGGTGGGGCGATTCCCCAGGCGGCCAGTGCCGGAGTCACCATGAGAGGGGAGGCCCTGCTCAGGCAACCCAAAGCCCGCAGGCCAGAGAGACCCAACTCCCTGGACCTGTCCTTCACTACTAGAGACCTGACATCTCTAGGTGAGCTCACATCCTGAACACAAAGGCTGTCACTTATTGGAAGTTAACACACTGATTCATGAATGTCATATGAAAAATAGTTAGTTAGCATTAGCATTTTATTGTTTCATGTTCACTATTGTATTTACTCTGCTGTGTATACATTCTGTTTATTACTATAAAGACAGCCTATATACTCACACAGTCACTCGTACGTTTGTGAGGCATAGAAGAAACACTGTGTATCTAATGCTAATGTTTAACTCGTTAATATAATGTAGTATGTCCAGTAGTCTGAACACTTGTGTGTAGAGCTGCACAATTAGTTCAAAGTAATCAAAAATCGTGATTGTCAGGGGTGCTCCAATCAGGATTTTGGGGGCGATACCGATCGCAAAAATAATCATGATTATCATTCTAGTCAAAATCGTGCAGCACTAACTGTGTATGTGTGTGTTGTCCAGGGGAGGATTTGGCACAGCACGAAGGGACGCAGGGGACAGGAGAGAAGATAAAGAAGCGTGTCAAGACGCCGTACTCGCTGAAGAGATGGCGTCCCACCACCTGGGTCATCTCTTCGGACGCCCGGGGGCCCGAGGTCAACAACAATGGCTCCAGCGGAGCTCAGGGTCCCAACCAGAGCCGGCCCAAGTCTGCCTCGGCCATCTACCTCCGCGGAGGGAGCTCAGCCAGCGATCCCAACGATACCCGTGTGTGAACTCGCAACCTTCGAGGACTCTTACACAACGGCTGATAATGGTGGGGCAGGGGTGGGGGGGGGTCTGGTTTGTTTTTAAGCTCTGTTTTTCTGGGTTTTGAATCTCTTTCAGCAAGAGGAAGCTATCAAGAGTCTCGTAAGCAAGCGGCCCGATCATGTACAGAAAAACTGGTCTGTCTCACTGTATCGCCCTGCGCCTCTCCAGCAACGGCATTGCTTTAAATGGAATCCAGCTATGCAGCATTTCTTGTCCTCCGTTTGTCTTGTCGATTTATTTGATGTCGTGACATTTTTCTCTTCGGGTGCGTAGTGGCGACGTGCCGACCAGATTTTTTATTTTTCATTTCCTAGCTGCACTTTTTGTAACCCGTTCTGATCAGTGTTGACGAGTCCTGTCTGTTGCAACCGCAACAAGAAGCAGTCTCTAAACTCAACATGGCGACGAAAAACAATCAATTATAAGCATTTTTGTTTTCAAAAGATAAAAAATCCCTGCATTTTTGCTACACCGCGTAATGGCCGAAACTAGGGTCTGTAATTGAATTGACGGTCTTAAAAGACAGAACAAACTACTTTTTTTATTTCATTGATTTGTATGCAATACCGGATTTATGTCTGCCTACGTATCCTTTTTTTTGTATCATATTTCTTAATTGTGCAATAGAATATAGCTTTTAGGTGCTTTTGATGTTTTTTTTATTGTATCCGTCGTTTTATTCCTTGATTATAATTTTTATGTGTTTAATCTCTGTTGCACTTATAAGTAGTCACAATCGTTTGTAAAGCAATCCACGATGCCCTATCGCCCGCTCAGTCTCATGAGGGGAGATGACGGACGACAATCTCCATATCAATCTATTTTCCTGGACGTTGTCTGCTGGAGTGTGGGGGAAAAGAGACTGATTTAACAATCAATCCCAACATAATGACAATGGCTTGTTTTCTGTGGAAGTTCTTGTATTTCCCTGCTTGCACAATGACATCGGGAGCGACTCTGAGCTAGCGATGAGTCTGTTCTCACACTACAATCACCAGACGGTCGGAGAGATCTGTTACAAAATGACCGACTCAATCAACCGTACCACTATCAGCTATGACCTCACTGTGAACTGTTGGATTGTCGGTCGTACAAACTTAACCAAGCCCAGGTTTTTATTTTCTCTCAGAACCCGCTCGGAAATCAGACTTCTCTCAAAAAGAAAAGAAAAAAGAGAAACCAATCTTGTCTAAAGCACGCTGGATATTATTTCTGCCTCTTGTCTTCTCTCATCCATTGATGTTTGGTTGAGTGTGCGTGAGTGATTGCGCGAGTGACCGTGTGTCTGTGTCTGTGTGAGAGAGAGAGAGAGAAAGAGAGCGTGTGTGTGAATGAGTGAGTTGTGTGCACGTGCTATGTCATTTTCTGTCTGCAAGGATTTGAAGTGTGCAGATCCGGCGCTGTACATGCGTACCGAAATTATGTTGTTAGGTATTTCTCAGCGCTGCTTCAGGGCATATGGAAAAAAATCTCATTTATGTTTTTGTAATCTGTAATTTGTATGAGAAAATATATGTATGTGTATTGCATTGATATTTGCATCATTTTTATGACATGTTTTGCAGCATTCAATGGACATGGCTTTGATTCCATTGCTATGCCTCTCGCTCTGTACAATTTCTGTAAACATTTTCAAGTCAATATGGAAGAAAAAAAATCTCAATAAATGTATGAAAGAATTGTTGGTTGCATCTATTATGAAGACTCTTATTGTGTCAGAGGGGGTTCTGCATTCAGCTTTGTACTGAAATAATAAAACTTATATACTTATGAGAGTATATGACTGGTTAGGTATAGAGATGTTTGGCGTTTAAGGATTCAATAACTTGAGGTTGCAGTGAATGAAAATATTTGTTTCTAACACCTGAAGTATATTTTACCAGGGCCACACACTAATTATAAACTAAAATGGTTTCATCAGGGGCATGATAAAACAGCCATAGTTACTGCATAGTTGGTATGGTATGTTATAGTGTAATTTATGGTAGTATAGATGTATGATAGTACAATATAATTCATATAAAGAATACTTCCAGACCCACACTTAGCACCTTCAGTTCCATGTTAGTGTGTTTCTAGGTGATATTCTGTTCAGTAGAAACATTACGTACTACCTAAACTGTTCCAAAGCCTCTGGGTAGCAATAGAGAGGAAAGGATCACCTTTAAACTTGAATCAGGACCGTAGAATGGACAAAAGTAATTAGTTATGTAGAAGATCTAGGAGGTCAGGAGGTGGAATGGGGTCAGAGGAGGTCGGGAATATAATGTGGCGTCAACCCATGTAGTAGAAAAGGAAAAAATTACACTCCAGCTCCATGTGAAGTTTTCTTTATTTGAAGTTTCTTCTGTCCAGACTTCTTCAAGAGCAGAGATTTTTAAACAAATAGTACAGAGGCTATTGTCCAATCAGGGTAGGACAGACAATTAAGAGGCCTTCAGCCAATCAAATCAATTTAAACACACAGTATGCCTCACATCAACACAAACAGAAGTGACAAACATTAGTCCTAGATTAACCTTTTAATCTGCATAGTGAATAGAGGGCAGTTACAGTGAGCCTCCTGGCCTGACCAACAGCCCCTCGGGGCAGAAGACTCCTAAGGTGTCTTATGGGACACCTCTTATACCCAGAGACGTTGTCCTAAATGGTCATAGAAGGATATTTGCTATACTAAGTGACAGTACAAAAATGCTGTTAGGAGCATTAAGAGTTAAGAGTGTTCATACGTCCATGTAACGGCTTGTTACACTTGGACATCAATGGTATTGCTGGATCAGCCAAAAGAGAACAGTGTAGTAGAAATAGACTTTGGAACAGTTGTTGAATGACAGCAACAGGAGCTGGAGATTGGCATTCTAAAATTTCCATTACAATACTTTCTGACAACAACAAACTTGACAATTCTATGCAAGACTTACACATACCATCCAGCTGTATGACTGCTGTAATAAAAGGCCTTTCTTATAATACAAAAGTTGGAGGGACCGAGGCCTAGTTTAATATGCAAAACAATTTTACACAATATTGTGTAGTAGGGGGTCCCTTCTTTGTCTATGTATCACCTAAGGGGTCCTTGGCCTGAAAAAACGTTGAAGAACCCTGCTGTAGACAGTGTTCACTTGCAGTGCCTTGCCTTACTGTACCTACTCTAATTGACACAGAGACACTGAGGCTAAGGTGTCAGAGTACAACATGAACCCAGGATAGAGGGGTTCAGTGAATGTGGATTGGAAGGTGTACAGGTGTGTCAATGTGTCAGAGTGGACTCTGTAGAAGGACAGAGTGCCAGCAGGCCAGTCCAGATACACTCCTAATCTTCCGGAGGAACATGTGGAGAGGTGGAAAGGGAGTTGAGTCGTCTTCTTATTGTGCCAGACAGTGTAATTGGTAGCATACTTCAGACTCCAGGACTTGTCATTGCATCCAAACTGACTGTCATCATCCCATCCCTTCCTTTTGATTCCTCTGTATGCAACTGCTACAGAAACCTCTCCTCTACACTCTACCTCCCAGTAACTGCGTCCAGTCAAACCATCTCTACACAGCACCTGTTGAACCCATTTAAATCTGTCTGTGTGATCAGGAGTCGACTGTTTCTTTCCCACATCTGTCACCTTTCTGTTGTTCTCAGACAGAGAGAGGTCTGTGTGTGCTGTGTCTGGGTCCAATGTGAGTTCACAGGCATCTGATTGGGAGGATAAAATACAATTCAGCACCACTTTAGAATCAAATATGGCTTACTCCATATCTGGGCATGCCTGACACGGAACTCCATATATGGGCATAAAAGTTGACAGAGAGACAGATACAGAAATGTCTGCATAAGGCATGTTGTTTTTCCAACATGGGGACAATGTATAACACTAGAATCCTATGTGGACACTACAGGTAGAAAGGACACACGCCCAAGACTAAGCTTGTGTTTTGTAACACTAACACTTTTGTAACACCCACTAAATATTACACTGTCATGTCGTGTTTTGGGTAATGATTGACCACATTACAAATTACCTCAGTGAGATAATAACCTACATTATACAGCATGGTTATAACCATCTTCATTCAGAGTAGGATGTGCACAAGTGTACTGCTTTGTACAGTAGGCTGTTCATTTAAATAACTGAATGTGTGCACTTTGATTTCATGAATAAACCTGAATACACTTACACTTCTTCAAACCTGGTTTCAGAAAACACGATCCACTATGGTCGACGCTGGGGGTGGAAGAGAGAGAAAATTAGGCCTATACATATTCTCTTTGATAATTGAACAATTGAACAAAGCTTTAAAAATGTAAAGCTGAGTAAAAATGCAGCTCTGGAGCTGCAGGTTGCCTAGCCTGGCATGCATGGCCAGACTAATATCACTGCGTAGATATTAGTCTGGAATCTCTGTGTGGAACCTGCATTTCCAAGGGGGGATTAAAAAAATCCTCTGGTGACAAACCCGACCCATATTTGCATACTGGGCCCTGATTGGTGCCCCACAACTCCAATCACAACTGAGCGGGGCCAGACTCTTTTTTTGTTTGTTACATAGGCAGATTTGTCTGGTTTCCAGGCTACAGGTTGCCTACCCTTGCTCTAGTTGGTTGTTCTTATTTGCCCTAACAGGGCAACACACTATAGTACTTGGGCGACTTTATTTATTCTACCCACTACTCCTCCCACAGTTGTTGCGGCACACACTCGTGCCATATGTCAAATCGACCGGCTTCACCGGGAATCGTGTGCTTGTATTTTGCAAAGAGATATGTTATATAGTTTATTTGATTTTGATTCATTAGTGAATACATTTTTCCCATTGACTTCAAGTATTTGTCTCTCGGAAACCGTAAGGACTACAGATACAACACTTGGAAGGGAGGTTCATAGTCCAGTGCCCCAATTTTTTAAAAGAATTACACGCCCACGCCCATTTGCGTCTGTATCAATTTTCCGCCATTTTGAATTTTCTTCAAAACACTTTTTGCTCCTCCTCCTACAGATTTTGTCCTGATCTCACAAAAATCGGTACACATGATCTCTGGACCGATATTATAAACATATATAATCAAAATTTTGATAGTCAATACCGTAATAGGCTTCCAAAGTTAGCGAGAGGGCCCTATTTTACAAAAAATGCCAAAAGTCACGAACAAAAACGTCCAGTCAATCCCAAATTTGCATCTCATGACGAGGGTTGTGTACCCAAGGAATTCCCCAAGGTGGGGTTGGCAAAAGGGCCTCTGTGTGTGGAGTTTGCATGTTCTCCCCATGTTCCCTAGGGTAGGTACCCTCACAAAAACATGCAGTAATCCTGGTCACTATACTGCCTACCCCTGGTCAGCCGGGGCGCCTGATGGAGGGGAAAGAAACTGGTTGGAACAACGTGTTCCTTCCACGCGCTACGTCCTACCAGGGAAACTCTCCCCTGTCAGGTGACAAGAAGGTCAGTTGGCTCTCATGCATTGAAGGAGGCATGAGCTCGGCCCTGGCCTCCCTAGGTTGGCAGAGGGAAGGTAGTACCCAGGATTACATAGACAATTGGCACTGGGTGTAAAAAATAGGGGTTACAAAATCGTGGGATAAAAATAAAATAAAAAAGAATAAGGAATTCCCCAAAACATTTCCACTTTGACCCATAGGGGGTGCCACAAATGCGCAAAATGTAACCGTTTGATGCAAAAAAATGATTTTTGGGGGGGATCAGTCCTCTCGAAATGAAATACAGGTGATCTCAGGAGTGACATGACAGCGCAATTGGCTTGCAAACGTTGTTTCTTTATTGGGAGGGGCCTATTTCCTCAAATCAAAACGCCATGTATCACAAACGCAGATTCCGATCAGCACTGAATTCGAATCCTCCGACAGTATTCCTCCCAGCGTATTCCTCGTGTCCCGGTGGCCGCAACCCGCAACTCGCGTCGGTGCAACCACACTTGCAATTTCCCAGAATTGCGAATAATCTATAGTTTAACCTCTTGCAGGCTACAGCACTGGTATATCTTACTTTATAAAGCCATTCTTGGTAATCTTCCATCTTACAATTGTTCTAAATTTGTTAGTGTTCCTCCACTGCGGACTGAGGCAGGTAAAAGAAGTCCATATCAACATTTTGGGAAAAATATAGAACAATTTTGAATAATTTAGCATTTTTTAACACAAATCTTCTCTTCTGGGGGTCCCTGGCACAAAACATTTTCAGGTCCGCTGCCATATATATCTATCCTTTGGGGGCACAATTCTTTTTTTGAGAACTACTGATTTAGAAGGCGTTTGTAGAATCGGCCTCAGGTCTTAAAGGGATTACCGCTGAACTACTCACCAGTAGCTGTTCCTGCTTTGAGTTGTAGCTTTTGTTGTCAATAGGCACTCAATTGTGTACACAACAGTGTGTAAATGCAGTGCACTGAGCAGTAGACATTAGACAGTAGTATTCACCCACAGCCTAAGTATCTCATACCTAAGAGTGCCCAGGCTGCAGTGTGGATCATTCAGTACAGCAGAGAGGCCTCCTGTATCTCCTGGGTGATTGTAGGTCAGGTCCAGCTCTTTGAGATGGGAGGGGTTGGATCTCAGAGCTGAGGCCAGAGCAGAACAGCCAGTCTCTGTGATGAGACAGCCTGACAACCTACACACACACACGCACACACGTGTGCACACACACACACACACACACACACACACACACACACACACACACACACACACACACACACACACAAGCACGTGCACACGCACGCGTACGGACATGCACACGCATGCATGCACACGAGCCCACACACACACAAACAGTACAAGATTCCACACTAACATCAAAGACGTAGACGTTAACTTGAATAAACTCACATAATATGTTTAATCTATATGGTCACTTGTTGAACTGGTTCAGGAATACTGACCTGAGAGTCTCCAGTATACAGTGTGGACTCCCCAGTCCAACAGAGAGTACTGTCACTCCTGAATCCCGCAGCGCACTGTTGCTCAGGTCTAGCTCTTTAAGTCTAGAGGATTCGGAGCTGACACCTGACGATAACTCCTTGCAGCATTTGTCTGAGAGGTTACAGCCACTCAACCTAAAGAAGTTTTAGTAATGAAATGTATAAATAGTTTATTTTCTGTAAAAGAAAGATCAGAATATTTAGATCCATTATATTTGTCATAATCCCTGTGCATTTGCATACAGACACTATGGTCATATGAGGCAGCTTGGTGTACAAGTACACCCACCAGCCATGATGGTGGGTGGGACTTGATGCTGAGTAACAATTTCAGAACGAACACTCTAACCAAAAGGCCACTGAGCTGTTTGATATTGCTAATGTGAAAACCAGGTAATGTGTACCATGTGAAAGTACTGCATTTTAGAAAGTTCAGTTACTCTGGGATCATAAGATGACCCGATTCAGTTCAATTCTGTTTGTTGGGGGTCGGGGGGGGGCAGTCCATTTGTGATCCTAACTGCCTTCGGGAAGAAGCTATTCAGCATCCTGCCGCATGTATCTAGCTCTAATGGTCCTGTAAATCTTTCCCAACAACAGGAGGGTAAACAGGCCATGGGAAGGATGGTGAGGATCCCTTACGATGCTAGTGATTCTGCAGCCACAGCATTGGTTGCAAAGCCCCAGCAAAGAGGGGAGAGGCAATGATCTGCCTTTACTCCTGAAATAAATAATAAATAAATAAATCTTTGAAACTATAAAGTATATTCCTCGAGATAAACTCCCAATATAATCTTTTTGGAGCTGTGCACCCAGCAAGTTTAATTGTACGTTTTTGACTGAAGTTTTGCTCGCATTCCTTCTAGTTCAATTTAAATGGCACCTGGTGACATTTCAGAAATACTAACAAAGCTGAGGAACACCTATTAGGTTGAAACGCATCCATTGCTCTGTTTGGATGAGGCAAAAATAAATCTATGTGAAAAGGACATTCATTGAGTGCTGGCTGTTTTCTCATTCTCAGAAATACTGACCTAAGAATCTCCAGAATACAGTATCGACTCCCAAGGCCAGCAGAGAGCAGAATCACTCCTGAATCACCCACCAGCTCATTATCGCGCAGGTCCAATTCTCTCAGACGAGACGAGGTGGAGCTGAGAACTGGCGACAACTCCTTACAGCATGTTTCTGCGAGGTTACAGCCACTCAGCCTGAATAAGCATTAGTGATTTAAAAAAGATATGTAGAAAAATGGACACATAACATTGAAAATATATAAGGTTATCAGTGCACCTACAGTGCTCTATTGGAGACTTTGACCACGGGCAGCAGCCTCAGAAGAGCCTCCTCTGAAGCAGAGTATTTCTTCAGGTCAAACACACCCAACTCCTTTTCTGATGTCAGCAATACGAAGACCAAAGCTGACCACTGAGCAGGAGAGAGTTTATCGCTGGAGAGACGTCCTGACCTCATACACTGTTGGATCTCCTTCTCTAGAGAATGATCATTCATTTCATTCAGACAGTAAAACAGATTTATGCTTTTCTCTGTAGCGGAATTCTCTCTGATCTTCATCTTAATGTACTTCTTGACTGTTTCCTGACTGGTCTGGAAGCTAATTGGTTTCTGTTTCAGCCAATCTGACGAATCTTGTAGCAGGAGATTCTGATTGGTCTCCAATGAGAGGCCCAGCAGGAAACGAAGGAACAAGTCCAGGTGTCCATTTGGACTCTGTAAGGCCTTGTCTACAGCACTCTGGTAGAATTCTTCTCTAGAAAGCTTAGATGTATTGGTTGTTTGTGGTTCTGACAACATGTTGTCACCAGTGTCATTAAATGTGAGAAATACATAAAGAGCTGCCAAGAACTCCTGAACACTTAGGTGGACAAAGCAGAACACCTTGGTCTTGTACAAATTATGTCTCTCTTTATACATCTGCGTGAACAATCCTGAATACACTGAGGCATCTCGGATATCAAAATCACTGTCAAAGTCCTTTTCATCGAAGATCAGGTTTCCTTTCTTCAGCTGTTCAAAAGCCAGTTTTCCCAGAGACAGAATTACATCCTTGGAAGAACGTATTTCAGCTTCATCATCATGCTTGGCTTTGTTCTGTTTATTCTGAGCCAACATGAAGTGGATGTACATCCCAGTCAGGGTCTTTGGCAGCAACCCCATCTCCTTTATTCCCAACATTCCAAGAACTGTAGCAATGATCCAACAGAAGACTGGAATGTGGCACATGATTTGGAGGCTTCGAGATTGGTTGATGTGTGAGATGATTGTTCTGGCTTGGTTCTCATCACTGAATCTCTTCTTAAAGTACTCCTCTTTCTGGGTGTCAGTGAACCCTCTCACCTCTGTCACCCTGTCAACACACTCAGGAGGGATCAGATTGGCTGCTGCGGGTCGGGTGGTTATCCAGATGTGAGCAGAGGGAAGCAGGTTTCCCTGGATGAGGTTTGTTAGCAGAACATCTATGGTGACCGGCTCTGTGTCATCAGTGCACATCTCATTTTTCTTGAAGGATAACGGAAGCTGACACTCATCAAGGCCATCAAAGATAAATACAACTTCGGACTCATTGAAGTTGTATTTTCCTAAATCCTTGAGTCCAGGAAAATACTGATGAAGAAATCCAACCAAGCTGTAATTCTTGTCCCTCTTCACCTTATTCAGCTCTCGGAATGTGAATGGAAACACGAAATGGATATTATGGTTGGCTTTGCCTTCTGCCCAGTCCAGAGCATACTTCTGTGTTACGACAGTTTTACCAATGCCAGCCACTCCCTTCATCATCACTGTTCTGAGTGGTCCATTTTGTCCAGGTAAACGTTTAAAGATGTCATCAAATTTGATCGGTGTTTCTGGTCTGGCTGGTTTCATGGATGTTTCAATCTGTCTGATCTCATGTTCCTTATTTACCTCTCCAATCCCTCCCTCTGTGATGTAGACCTCTGTGAAGATCTCATTCACAAGGGTTTTTCCATCTGTTTGCTTCCACTCCGACAAACACAGAGACTTCCTACTCACATTAGACTTGAGTTTTGTTCGTTGACTCGAAGGAGAAAGAGGATCTAAATGACCAAAGGACAGACAACATCATTTAGTGTGCGTTGATAAATATGGTCCTCACTGAGAGGTAATTCAAAAGTTAAAAGTGGGTTGTTGCTGTTTTTATTTTAATTGAAAGTGACACATGTACTAAAACAAAAGTAATTTAGTAGTACATTTGATCTTACCAATAATCCCCAACAGGTGGGGTACGTGTTGTTTCAGGGCATTGTAAAATGCTACCTTGAAGCGTATTCCCCCTTCTCCTCGCATCATTGTATACAGTAGCCTCATTTGTTCCATGCTTATCTTTTCAGCATGAATTGTGGCATAGAACTCACCATGGACCATGGTTCCTAGACTGTCTACTATAGACATGACTGTGGAATCTGGAACACTTTGAATCAACTGTGCCCTGTGCTGGATCACAAAATGTGCTGTTTGCAAGAGAAAGGGAGAATGATTGAGATACATGTATCACAGAAAACTGTCATTATATTATGAAAAATGAAGCTCCCTGCATATCTTCAACCCCACATAAATAGTAGTGTAACAAATGGTGCATTTTGTTCTCAAATAAGATATTGAGGATATACACCCTGTTCAAACAAAAGGTAGCACCAGCCAACAACCTACTCACTGATTACCTCAGGCATTGAACTGTACCAAGGACAGAAAAAGCTCACCTTTTTCTTCATCCGATTTTTCTGAAGTCGAGTTGTCAACAGCAGCATCCTGTTGTACACAGTCATGTTATTTCCTCATCATCATATTATATACACATAGATCATGCCGAGTGCATGAACAAATATGATTAATGATGTACAGCCAAATGTCATCATGCAACCACTGGTTGTCGAGGTAGTGTCCACTGATAATAATGTGGGCTTCATAAATTGGCAGACTTTAAGGGAAAACCTGGGGTCTATTCCACGAAACCTGGATTAAGGATAAACCGGGTTTAAACCGGGTTTAATCGGCTATCCTGGCTTAAATTATCCAGGAATCGGTTTCACGAAAGCTGAGTTAGCTCGGCAGATTAACTTAGCCAGTAAACCTGGATATGTTTATCCATGATCCTGTTTCACAAAAGAAAATTGAAGCAATCCTGCCTTAGTTACCATGGCAATTTAGCTGTGAAGTTAGCCTGGTCCGGACCAGGCTAACAGCCAAGCTTTATTAATCCAGTGCCTTGTTCTTCAAGTTTTGTGAAATAGCTGTTAGTCCAATGACTCCAATCATAAACCAATGAGTTTTTCCACACTTATTCAATTCTTATGCGAAAATCGAAGATCTACAAGCCCGAAATGTTTTTGTCTTATGGCGGCCGGGGGTCCCCGGCCCCCCATGGACCCCCGCCCCCGTGGACCCCCGGCCCCCTGTGTACCTCCGGACCCCCGTGGACCCCCGCCCCCGTGGACCCCCGTATACCCCGGACCTCTGTTGGGGGTCAACGGGGGTCCGGGAGTACACGGGGGGCCGGGTACCCGTTGACCCCCGGACCCCCGTTGACCCCTGTGGACCGGGGACCCCCGGCCGCCAAAAGGCAAGCTTTTCACTTGTAGATCTTCGATTTTAGAAATTAGAAATTAGAAAATTATTCTAAGTGTGTAATTATAATTCCAACATTCACTTAAACTCCTTATGTTTAAGCCTAACTGAATTATATATTTATGGATTTGTATATAAATTAATTGCATATTTTTGGACAACTTGTACATTTAATTTGTCTGCAATACTTTGCCACGCTTTCTCCCTGGATCTATATTTATTGCGGCTGTGTTTCCTCTCTTGCTTATTATACATTTTACTTCCTTGTATGATTTCATGAGCTGCTGCAGTGCTGCTGTTCAGCCACAGAGAAGAACGCCGCTCTGGTTTTGGGCTCCATGATTGGTCAAGTTCAAGGATTCTGCTATCGACTTTCATGGTCTTTTATAGGAATATGTGAACTCACATTCAGCCTGGTTTAACGATCCTGGCTCGACAAACCTCTCCTTCTCAGCCCGGCTTGGCGTTCGTGGAACTGAATAAACCAGGCTGAACAGCGCAGGCTTGTCAAACCTGGATTTGCCTTTCAAATCAGGATAATTTATTTCCGCTTTCGTGGAATAGACCCCTGGTCTGACAGATAGTGTGAGGCTATTTTCTTCTTTTTTTTTTAATATGGAGGAGTTTATTGACAAACCATGCTCTATTATTGACCATCCAGAATTGGGACCAGGGGGCAGAGTTGCAGTCTTACATGCTTCCAAACAGAACAGCCATGATCCACCCAAAACCACCATAGAGACCATAATAGGCATGTTGAGGCATGGGTAAGCAGTGGAGAAGTAATGCATGGAAATGTCGAACAGATTAGAACAATAGAGACTGTTTGACCATTTGATCTAGGCATACTGAACCAAGGTGTGCCGCACTTGTTATGTAGAGTGGATAACTTGACAGTAAGTATAACACCTTCTCTTCATCAAGACTCTAATTTATATGGGCTTCCCAACTTAATTTACAACTTTACTTTATCAATCATTAACTACATTTTTCTATTCCCAAAAATCACACTTTAATTTTTTTTTTTTTTTTAATCTAACCATAATTTCGGTTTCCCCAATTCAACACAGACAACCTCCAAAAGCTGCTGAAGGTTCTCCCCGGAGCAAAACATATCAGTATCGTCCGCAAAAACAAAACAACTTTTTTCTGATGAGTCCTGTACGTATTGTTGTCCAGCACCTGATTAATTGTTTTAGGATGTGCTTACCCCTCGTTCCTATTAGACACACACACACACACACACACACACACACACACACACACACACACACACACACACACACACACACACACACACACACACACACACACACACACACACATACACGCACACACACACACACACGCACTAACGGAGGCGAGCTCACTGTCTGACCTTCTCATCGCTGCCTGTGATCTCATTCACCTTGGTGTGACTCTCTTTATCGATGTCCCTCTTGCTGGGAGAATCCTTGAATGGGATTATATTAAAACCATAGTTATACCTTCTTTTGTTTTTATTCCAAGACATAAGACATATTTTTTTGGATAATTTATGATAATTTATTTGAATGGAACCATAATGGAACCTGTTGTCTATTTTCAATGTAACTTTTAACCCAATTAAGCCCTACCCCTCTAGCACCATATATTTCAATTTTTTAAAGCAACATGTCATGGTAAATTGTATCAAATGCTTTCTTTAAATCAATAAATACTCCTATCGCATATTTCCTATTATCAACTGAACTAGTTCATTCTTCTATTACATCTATTAGTGCCATTGAAGTTGATCTGTTAGTCATATTGACAATCTGTTAGCAGCTGATGTTTTTCTATGAAACTGTCTAACCGTGCAGAAAAAAGTTGTCCAAGGATTTTTGAAAATTGTGACAGCAAGGAAACTGTCTTTGTAAATTGTGAAAAGATTCACTGTCTGACCTTCTCATCGCTGCCTGTGATCTCATCCACCTTGGTGTGACTCTCTTTATCGATGTCCCTCTTGCTGGGAAAATCCTTGAATGGGATTATATTAAAACTGAAAATGTTATTGTGATGAAAATGTTATGGTGATAAAAAAAGAAATAGGAGGGGTGAGACGGGTATTTTGCAAACTAGATTAAACATTGTTTTCAACTTGAGAACGGACCTTAATGATAATCACATCGAAGCAATATGGGCTAACATTCTACACCCACACACACACACACACACCCACACACACACACACACACACACACACACACACACACACACACACACACACACACACACACACACACACACACACACACACGCGCGCACTAACGGAGGCGAGCTCACTGTCTGACCTTCTCATCGCTGCCTGTGATCTCATTCACCTTGGTGTGACTCTCTTTATCGATGTCCCTCTTGCTGGGAGAATCCTTGAATGGGATTATATTAAAACCATAGTTATACCTTCTTTTGTTTTTATTCCAAGACATAAGACATATTTTTTGGATAATTTATGATAATTTATTTGAATGGAACCATAATGGAACCTGTTGTCTATTTTCAATGTAACTTTTAACCCAATTAAGCCCTACCCCTCTAGCACCATATCTTTCAATTTTTTAAAGCAACATGTCATGGTAAATTGTATCAAATGCTTTCTTTAAATTAATAAATACTCCTATCGCATATTTCCTATTATCAACTGAACTAGTTCATTCTTCTATTACATCTATTAGTGCCATTGAAGTTGATCTGTTAGTCATATTGACAATCTGTTAGCAGCTGATGTTTTTCTATGAAACTGTCTAACCGTGCAGAAAAAAGTTGTCCATGGATTTTTGAAAATTGTGACAGCAAAGAAACTGTCTTTGTAAATTGTGAAAAGATTCACTGTCTGACCTTCTCATCGCTGCCTGTGATCTCATCCACCTTGGTGTGACTCTCTTTATCGATGTCCCTCTTGCTGGGAGAATCCTTGAATGGGATTATATTAAAACTGAAAATGTTATGGTGATGAAAATGTTATGGTGATGAAAATGTTATGGTGATAAAAAAAGAAATAGGAGGGGTGAGACGGGTATTTTTCAAACTAGATTAAACATTGTTTTCAACTTGAGAACGGACCTTAATGATAATCACATCGAAGCAATATGGGCTAACATTCTACACCCACACACACACACACACACACACACACACACACACACACACACACACACACACACACACACACACACACACACACACACACACACACACACACACACACACACGCGCGCACTAACGGAGGCGAGCTCACTGTCTGACCTTCTCATCGCTGCCTGTGATCTCATTCACCTTGGTGTGACTCTCTTTATCGATGTCCCTCTTGCTGGGAGAATCCTTGAATGGGATTATATTAAAACCATAGTTATACCTTCTTTTGTTTTTATTCCAAGACATAAGACATATTTTTGGGATAATTTATGATAATTTATTTGAATGGAACCATAATGGAACCTGTTGTCTATTTTCAATGTAACTTTTAACCCAATTAAGCCCTACCCCTCTAGCACCATATCTTTCAATTTTTTAAAGCAACATATCATGGTAAATTGTATCAAATGCTTTCTTTAAATTAATAAATACTCCTATCGCATATTTCCTATTATCAACTGAACTAGTTCATTCTTCTATTACATCTATTAGTGCCATTGAAGTTGATCTGTTAGTCATATTGACAATCTGTTAGCAGCTGATGTTTTTCTATGAAACTGTCTAACCTTGCAGAAAAAAGTTGTCCAAGGATTTTTGAAAATTGTGACAGCAAGGAAACTGTCTTTGTAAATTGTGAAAAGATTCACTGTCTGACCTTCTCATCGCTGCCTGTGATCTCATCCACCTTGGTGTGACTCTCTTTATCGATGTCCCTCTTGCTGGGAGAATCCTTGAATGGGATTATATTAAAACTGAAAATGTTATGGTGATGAAAATGTTATGGTGATAAAAAAAGAAATAGGAGGGGTGAGACGGGGATTTTGCAAACTAGATTAAACATTGTTTTCAACTTGAGAACGGACCTTAATGATAATCACATCGAAGCAATATGGGCTAACATTCTACACACACACACACACACACACACACACACACACACACACACACACACACACACACACACACACACACACACTAACGGAGGCGAGCTCACTGTCTGACCTTCTCATCGCTGCCTGTGATCTCATTCACCTTGGTGTGACTCTCTTTATCGATGTCCCTCTTGCTGGGAGAATCCTTGAATGGGATTATATTAAAACCATAGTTATACCTTCTTTTGTTTTTATTCCAAGACATAAGACATATTTTTTGGATAATTTATGATAATTTATTTGAATGGAACCATAATGGAACCTGTTGTCTATTTTCAATGTAACTTTTAACCCAATTAAGCTACCCCTCTAGCACCATATCTTTCAATTTTTTTAAGCAACATGTCATGGTAAATTGTATCAAATGCTTTCTTTAAATCAATAAATACCCCTATCGCATATTTCCTATTATCAACTGAACTAGTTCATTCTTCTATTACATCTAATGTGCCATTGAAGTTGATCTGTTAGTCATATTGACAATCTGTTAGCAGCTGATGTTTTTCTATGAAACTGTCTAACCGTGCAGAAAAAGGTTGTCCAAGGATTTTTGAAAATTGTGACAGCAAGGAAATTGTAAATTGTGAAAAGATTCACTGTCTGACCTTCTCATCGCTGCCTGTGATCTCATCCACCTTGGTGTGACTCTCTTTCAGGGGCGTGCTGGGACCAAAATTCAGCTCTGGGATTTTCATTTTCTTTTTCAAATTCTTTTTTTTTTTCAATGATATTTTTTTTGGGTGGCCCACCGGCCGTTTGGCGCCCCGTAAATGGCGCGGCCGTTCTGGAATTTTCCCGAATTTCCCAGTGGTCAGCAGCACGTCCCTGCTCTCTTTATCGATGTCCCTCTTGCTGGGAGAATCCTTGAATGGGATTATATTAAAACTGAAAATGTTATGGTGATGAAAATGTTATGGTGATTAAAAAAAAATAGGAGGGGTGAGAACGGGTATTTTGCAAACTAGATTAAACATTGTTTTCAACTTGAGAACGGACCTTAATGATAATCACATCGAAGCAATATGGGCTAACATTCTACACCCACACACACACACACACACACACACACACACACACACACACACACACACACACACACACACACACACACACACACACACATTGACTGACAGACAGATGAGCTCACAGTCTGACCTTCTCATCGTCGCCTGTGATCTCGTCCACCTCGGTATCATTCTGTTTATTGATGTGCTCGTCCCTCTCACTGGGAGAGTCCTTTTTGGGTGTTTTGTTGCCCTTGGGAGAAAGGACTCCCATGTAACTAATAATGTCATTCCACCCAACCCACACCATCATCGTCACCAGGTACTGGGAAAGACAAAACAAAGAAATTAACAAATAAAATTAACAAACAAGATCCACATTTACCTAATTCATGATCCATTATTGCTTTGTACACAGCAAAAATCCTAATGCTCAGTGGTGGAAAAAGTACTCTCATTTTTTACTTGAGTAAAAGTATCAATACTGCAATGTAGACATATTCTGTTACAAGTAAAAGGCCTGTGTTCAAAATGTTACTTGAATAAAAGTACTTTTTGGCATCAAAATATACTTAAAGTACCAAAAGTAAAAGTACTAAAATGTTTAAAAATAGCAGATCTACAAGCTTGAAATACGCAAGTAAAGTCAAAATACCTCAACATTGTAATTAAGTACAGTACTTGAGTAAATGTACTTAGTTACTTTACACCACTGCTAATGCTACATGTGTTTCGAGAAAGTGTCTCCTGAAGAGTGGAAATGTTCAGACAGGACATCAAGCTAGAAATGAAGTAATTTCCCCTACCAACACAACATATCGTTGTCTGTACCGGACTACTCCAAAGAGTCCCAGGATACCCATGATGATCTGGAAGAAGTTGACCATGATCTGTGCCCACTGGTAACCTGTCTCTCAACTGCAGTTATCTGAAGATGTCAACAGGAAAGGTAGTAGCTGCACACACAAACAACACACAACATTTAGTCAGACAGACCTATAATGTTGAAAATCAAGATTTTGACGACCTACGGATCAGGAGTTACACTGTAAGGAAAACACTTAAATGCCAACAACGCCTTGCATCATAACAAGTTGTTGGCTTATAGATGTGATCTTTTCAGCAAGCGACACCACCATACGCAATATAAATTAGTCTTTAGTAATCACACATACTTCCACCTGTACAAATTCCATTCAACACTACCATCATCATTCCAATAAAAAACACGCAACTACAGACAATTCAGAAACCACACCTCATTTGACTGCAGTGTAACTAGAAAAGTGTGCTCCTCTTAGCCCAGGTCTTCACCAGGCTGGATTGCCTACCCAGGGCCCGCAAACTTTGGAAGGCAGTCAAACCCAATTGGAATGGGATAGGAAAAATCGAGCTGTGGGGCCTAGGATACTCACACCCTTTGCGTGCAAATTTGAAAAGGAATGTGGTGCCACAAATGTGATCATGCCAAGTATTGATGCCAAGCAATGTGTCTCACGTCAAGGCACTGGCCCTCAAACAGGTTTAGTGACAATCTATTGTTACCTGGTGTTTATCGGTTATCTGTTTGTGCAGACGTTGCTGAAAAAGAGCAGTCATGCTCAGCATTCCTAACCTGCTCAGAATACCTCTCACTCTCTCTCTCGCATTGCTTCATCATCGCATCGCATCGAGCCTTATCATCATCATCATCATCATCATCATCATCATCATCATCATCACCTATCCTGAGTTAAATATAGGTTAAAACAAATCTCTTCATCACTGGAAAAAGTGAATAAAATAAAAAAAGTTTTATCTATTAGTCTTTGACCCATAAGTCACACTTTTATTTGACTTGTGAGTCAGTTAATTTAATTAACCAGAGAGAGAGCGAGAGCGAGAGAGAGCGCGGGCAACAGGTCGTCCCGCGCATCACTACTAGGGGGGTCCTTGGGAGTGTTCCAGGGGTCCCCAGCAGTTTAACCACTTTAACCCTATATAGCTTACATCAGCTATTTGAAAATATCCGATCTACAAGCTCACAATGCGACGCGTTGTGAGCTTGTAGATCTGGAATATTTTAACACCACAAAATTATATAGTGGTCCCTGGCACTAACCTCGTGGTTGGACATGGATAGAGTCAGTGGGAAAAGTATTCAAATGTTTTACTTCCGTAAATGTAGAAATACTATGTTACAAGTAAAAGTCCGGAATTAAACATTTACTTGAGTAAAAGTCAAAATTTAAAGTAGCAAAACTAGAAAGTAGGCTACTCATTATGCACATGCATAAAAAATATTTTGAAAATAGCAGATCTACAAGATCTGCGAGCTTGTATATCGGCTAATTTCGAATGGCCGAAATGTATTTTATAGGGGTGAAGTGGTTAATGTAAGTTTTGTAATAATAATCTAAATAGTAACTACTAGTAACTACAGTTTTCAAATAATTGTAGTGGAGTAAAAGTATAATATTTGCCTCTGAGATGTAGTGGAGTAGAAGTAAAAGCACGATGTCGCACGGACTGACACAAAGTAGGCTAATCCAGAAGTGCGTAGCACGTCCCTGATCCCTGAAGACTTCATTCAAATTTCTCCGTAATCCACAGAAGTATGTTTATAAATACCTAGTTGTGACTGTTAAGTTATATCACCAGCCGATCAAAGAATCGCAAGCGACAGATTTTGGCTGAATTAACCACACTCGCTTTGCGACTCGAGTCCCTCTCTCTCACAGCGGTGTAAAGTAGCTAAATAGCCTACATTTACTCAAGTACTGTACTTAAGTACAATTTGGGGTAATTTTACTTTACTGGAGTATGTCCAATTTTCAATACTTTTACTTCTACTCCACTACATCTCAAAGGCAAATATTGTACCCTAGTTACTTTGTAGATATTGATTATTATCACAAAACACACTTCAGCCCTAAATACATTTTGGCGATTTGAAAATAGCCGATCTACAAGCTCACAATGCATCGCCATTCTACGCATTGTGAGCTTATAGATCTGCTATTTTCAAAATATTCGTATACATTTTATGCATTTGAAAACTTTTTGGGTACTTTAAGTACATTTTCATAATTCCGGACTTTTACTTGTAACAGAGTAGTTCTATATTGATACTTTTACTTTACTCTTTTTAAAATTGTAGTACTTTTTCCACCACTGGCAGCGAAAACAGCGCGTTGCAATGTAAAAATGATAAGTGGCTTCTTTCCTTCTGATATTTTGTAATCAAATTCCATTACTGAAAATTCCCCTAGAAACTGTTTGAGCTATAATATTGGTATACCAATACCAAGGTTCTGTTCTCAAGGTAGATATTGGGTGTACCTAAACACTATTATTTAAATTTGTATTATTCAATAAAACTATGACCAGATCACTTGAGGATGTAGACTCCATTGTTTCTCCATGGCGAATAACTTTATTGACTTTATGAATTTTATAAGAATATACTTGTCATGATAGGTGTGTAGAGGCAGGCGCATTTTAATTCACCGGCCTAATAATTTGAATTTTCGGATCGTTTATTCGAGTCGCGTTGCATTATTGCCGGTGTGTAGTGACCCCACTTTGAACACTGACTCCCTATCATTTGTATTATTGAATATAAAGATCTTAAAACATCCAATACATATTTTAAAATACTTTATCATCAAGTGTTTGTGGAAACAAACACAGATTTAAAAGATTGTTCTTTATAGAGCAGACATCTGGAGCTAGGCCTACAGTACTTTACTAGACAATTATGTCCTGACAGACATAGTCCAAAAATGTCATCAAACACCACAAAGGAGAACAAACCCATGTCATCGTGTGAATGATGTGGGTTTATCCATCACCCACTGCAATCATCATCAAAAAGCCACAAGGCTTAACAAGGCAGGTTTTGCAGCGCTTCACCTGCAGACAATCTACATAGCTCACACTGCTAAGACACATAGCTCCACAAACATGATGCAAGACTGAAGCGTTGTGATGTACTTTCATAAAGTTGTGTTATGCATTGCAATACTACTGTATTAACCCTGTTCATCTGGTCCGTAAGTATGCAATATGTTTTTTTTATTTCAGACACAGTTAGCCTATACAGTTTGCTGCCCACGTGATAAACCTGAAAAATGATAAATAAAGTTATTAAAAAAAAACAGTTAGCCTATATCACACAATGTAGTAGGCCTACCACATAAACTACTATTGAAACATTTACAATATTTACTGCTAGTAGGGTGAATTATCATCCAGATTAAGTTGAGACATTTTACCTTCGTAGAGCAGAGGTTGGAAGGAAAGACGTTCACCTTCATCAGTCCCAGGTGTCTTAATATATGAGGGCGTTTTCACTAACTTCCTCAAACTCTTTCCGTGATGTCAAACTAGTGTAACTGAAACTGAACTGTCAGGTTACATATTTGTTGAGACATTCATCTCTAAATGTTTATGTTGTCAGAAACAGATCAGTCTACAACCGTGTTTCTCAACCTTTTTTGGGCCAGTTCCCTCCTATCCAATATCCAGGTTCCTTATTAGGCAAATTTTCTCGGAAAATGTATGTTTGTTTATTATTGTGTTGTTTATATAATTAGAAAATATCTCATTGAATCCCAAAAAGCGGATTTTACGTTAAACCGAACTGATTATGTCTGAACTGAACTGATCACTGAGTATTTTAAAAACATTAATGAAAGGAAAAAGGACAATTATTTTATTTAAGAAAACTCAACAGGGAAAAGAAAAAATGTAAATAAAATAGAAATAATGCTAAAACCTAGGTAAAGGCAATGCTAAAAAGGTGTGTCTTAAGATTTATTTTGAAACTGTCCATGGATTCAGAGAGCCGTAGGATCACAGGCAGGCTGTTCAACTTTGTAGGACCATAATAGCTGAAGGCCTTTTAGTTCTAGTTTTATCCTCTGGAACATTTAAGAGACCAGTGCCAGCATTGCAGATAAATAGGCAGGTGCATTTCCATTTAGTGATTTAAAAAACAATAAAAGGACCTTAAAATAAAATTTAAAACTAACAGGCAACCAGTGGAGTGACTTTAAAAAGGGTGTGAGAGATGTGCTTATCACCATGCCAGCTTGTGATGGACATTTCCATCAATATTAAATTTTTGCCACAGACATGCAAAACGAGTGATCAATAATAATACCAGAAACACATAAGCCTAGCCCCAAATGTATACAGTACTATGGACTCTTAATGTGCCATAGTGTTTACTCTATTCCACTGCGCTACACATTTTAAAACAAGCCACTTATCAAAAAAAAACTAAAAGAGATCTAAATTATTTTTTGGGAAAAGCCGATCTACAAGCTCACAACACATCACGGCATGTTGTGAGCTTGTAGATCAGCAATTCTCTTTTCTTTTTAACCTAAAATGACATGCCCAAAATTGGGAGGTCAGACTTAGTGGCTAGCTATACTTTAGAAAACTTTAGAAGACTGCAAAGTTATCCACTGTATACTGGCAGGTGGCAGTCCTGAGACAGGAATTAAATGTGGTATGGTCCAAGTATATTCCATGTTTGGGATTTCAATAATTTTGAAGTTGTATCATAACAGACAGTGCTTCCATCTTGCATTGCAGGAGCAAAAGGGCCACTTAGCTGCAAAGGTGAATGGGTGCGTAATGCGTATTATACTTCATATTGTTATTACAGTATATAGAGATGGCTTTTCAGAGGACAGTGTTACTTGAGGACAGGGGGTGACAGGAAGTTCTACCAGCTAAACTAGTTTTTTGTTTGTCAATGTAGCTAGTTGTGGTTTCCATTAAGGTGAACAGGTTCTGTAGTCTATGTTGAGAAAGTATGCAGATGCAACAATGGAAAAAATCTTGACTGTCAAAACAGATAATTATGTACATGAGTGATTAATGAAGGGCATGGCAGGATTTAAACACTTGAAATCCTGCTTGGCCTTAGATGTTTAAATTTTAAAGGAATGCAGTGTCACAATAATTTGATGCAAAAAGGTACCTAACTTTCAAAAATATTTGTGCCACGGACATAGACAAGTCTGGCCACGGACATGTTTGTCCATGTATGGACATGTTGATGACCCCTGGTCAGTACGTGTGCTGCTGCGTTCTGGATTAGTTGTAACCGGACAACTTGTTTTTTCGGCACACCAGATAGGAGAGCATTAAGCCAAAGTGCAGTAACTACGAAAAAAGAAAAAAGTGATTCAACTGGTCAGCCAAATGAGATATCGGCATATAAGTGATATTACACTAATTGTACATCTGTTCCTGAGGTAATTGTTTATGCTCCAAAATCACATAGGCTAATTTGACCTTTAGGATACACTAATTAGTCGGTGTGTCCAAAAACGTAGTTACTGCACTTTGGCTTTGTAGGGCATAGTCTATCATCTAGCATGCATTAGCCTTTCTGTGTCGGCCAGGGAGAGAAAACAGCGGACTCTAACAATATTTCTCAAGTGATAAAATGATACTTTTGTGATGTTCCTGATATGGGCCTGAAAATTTTAACTAGAGTCAAATATGACACCAAGGTTTTTAGCCTGGTCCTTGGTATTTAGTGCACATGCTTTTAGTTTAGCAGAAACTATGAGCCCCATCCCCAATAATAAAAAAATCAGTTTTGTCTTTATTTAGCTGTAGAAAGATTTCTAACATCCATAAATTAATATCAGAGATGCAGTTAATTAAGGTGTCAATGGGTCTAAGATCCTTCGGGGATACAGATATATAATTGCGTTCTATCAGCATAACTATGGAAATCAATTTTGTGTCTCCTGATGACACTGCCTACAGTATGTAGAGATTAAAAAGCATAGGGCCTAGAATGGAACCTTGGGGAACACCACATGTCATCTCCACTTTTTCAGAAGTAAGGTCACCCAATGCCACACAGAAATCTCATCCTAAATAATGCCTCAACCACAGTATACGATTCCAAGTGCTTGTCAGGGTAGGGGGTCCCCAGTTCAAATATGATGATTTTGGGGGTTCCCCAGTTCAAATGATTATTTAGCCACAGAAAGGAAGGTTCTATTGGATGACAAACCACAGCATTTTCATTGAATATTTGTATTGTGCTGTCTGCCAGCTATCCATGTTGTCATGGTGCACATTTTACTCAGTCACCACTCACTTTCTTTCAAACATTAATCCGATTAATCCGCCCTGATTAAACGGATTTATGTCCTTTTTACTCCATATGATAGACTGTTTCTGACATGCACAAACAAACCAACAGCTTTATTAGAAAATGATAAGCTACTCCTGCACTTACTGTTATTAAATACATGGGAAAAGAGATAATCGACTTCAAAATCTCAAAATCGGTGAGGTTGACTGCAAAAAATTAAAGGATAAAGTGTGTAGTCAAACCTAGCTCTGAGTTCAATTAGTTTAATTCAAGTCACACAGGTGTGTGTGTGTGTGTGTGTGCGTGTGTATGTGTGTGTGCGTGTGTGCACGTGCGTGTGCGCGCGCGCGCGCGCGCGTGTGTGTGTGTGTGTGTGTATGTGTGTGTGCGTGCGTGCGTGCGAGCGTGTGTTTGTGTGTGCCTCTAGTGAGCCTTGGGGCATAGAACACTCACACACCCTTTTTTACCGGGTGGTACTCCCGGTCTACAGAGAGACAGAGACATCATCATCCGTTACACCTAAGTGTCATTGGCTGTCCTGGCTTTCCTTCACTACTTTAAGCCAATGGGGGGACACTTTCCCGTTTAAGCCAATGCCTCTCCTCCTTTGCAGCACCCGCCTCCCCTCGGCCCTCGCATCCCCTCGGCCCTCGCAGCACCTCCCCTCCCGAAGGCAATCCACTCTCCTTACACTACTGCATCTTACTTAGCCTCAGGCTACAGAGCTGCTAACCCCCCCCCCCACACACACACACACACACACACACACACACACACACGCAGCACAGAGCTGCTAACCCTCCCCCCCCACACACACACACACACACACACACACACACACACACACACACACACACACACACACACACACACACACACACACACACACACACACACACACACACACACACACACACCTCCTCTGTGTTGTAGGCAGACAGACAGAACATTTTCGCCGACTTCACATCGCCCGTTCCCGCAGGGAAAGGGGTTCCCTGGCACAAAATAGATGGGGGGGTGGGGGGATTGTGGACAAATACATATTAATCTGGGGGTCCATGAACATGTTTGAGCACGCGAACGGCGTTTTCCTTTCGCCTCCGAGGCACCCAACCCAGTAGAGACGCGAAAGGGAGTTGGGGAGAGAGCCTGGCTGTGTTGTTGACGGACAACAGATGCACGCTTTTATGCGAAACAACACAAATACAACCTGGCGCAACAGTTGCGTGCATTAGCGCAAGATGAGGACAAAGGAAACATATGAAAAGGCTACTACAGGCTACAGTCAAGTTGGACTGAATGACTGAAACGGCTATGCCGTCGCTTTCAATCACCGTGACACAGAGTACTCACACACGCGCATACTGAAATACTCTGAAATCAGACGATCTACAAGCTCACAATCATTGTACAGTACTGGAGTAAATGTACTTAGTTACTTTACACCTCTTAACAGACGAGCATACGTGTTGAGGCTCCGACAATCTGTACGAGCCACAACTCTGCGGCCGTTTCACTATCTCTCGCCCCTAAACACGGTCGCCCCTGATCGCAACGGTCTGGGGTGAGCGATCAGCGCCGTTCTGCCTCGCCCCTAAACACGGTCGCCCCGGATCGCAAAGAACGGTCTGGAGTGAGTGATCTGCTCTGCCCTTCAGTGCATATTTGCATGCACATAATGATATTGTTGTTGTGGTTAAGTTGAAATAATAGTTGCACAAGTTGTAATAATAGTGCTGTATCATTAATTTGTTGCAGTAATCAATTCATTATAATATACATATAATGAATGACAGAATATATATATATATATATATATATATATATATATATATATATATATATATATATATATATATATATATATATTCCAAATATTATTTAACTTTTTCTTTTCAAGTTCTTTTTGAAAATAGCCGATCTACAAGCTCACAAAGCGTCGTGAATGCAACGAGCATGTAGATCTGCTATTTTCAAATAGCCAATGTAGTCTGTGCTACTGCTCATGTAGCCTAGTCGCTTCTTTTGGGCTTGTTTTCATAGAACTGACTGCTTATTTCACTCATGCAAGAGAGCCTAGTCACTAGTCAGCCTACGTGAAACATAACATCACACTTTTGCGGATTCCCCTGTATTGCACGTTTAGATGGAGAAGCGAGGCTACACGTTTTCAAAGATTTTCACCCTGAAAGGTGGTTTCACTTAGGATTAGGGTTGCACTTAACTTTCATAGCCTAAGCATAAGTAGGCTAGGCTAACTATTTTTGTTGTTGATACAAATGATCTAAGTGAAACACTGTACTTTTACTTCTACTCAACTACATCTCAGAGGCAAATATTGTACTTTTACTCCACTACAATTATTTGATTTACTTGTTACTTTGCAGATATACATTACATTATAAAACATACATTTACCACTTTAGCCCTATTTTATACCTACAAGTATGATACCTACTTGTAGATCTGCTATTTTCAAACATTTTAGTACTTTCACTTTTGGAACTTTACGTACATTTTGATACCAGTACTTTTGTACTTTTACTCAAGTACATTGAGACACACAAACACACACACACACACACACACACACACACACACACAAACACACACACACACACACACACACACACACACACACACACACACACACACACACACACACACACACACACAAAAAGCTGAGATTTCATTTTAAAGACCACTTTTAAATTTCGCGCTGCAGATTGGGGCAAAAAAAAGCCTGCCGCAAGCTGGTATATTATGACTTTGTCATTTCTTGGCCTGAAGGCCTGTGTTCTGGTGAATTTTGGGAGTTCGATCCCAAATCCAGGAGAAATCCAGGAGAAATGACAAGCCAGGAGATTGTCAGGAGACTCCTGCAGGATCCAGGAGTGTTAGCAGCCCTGAATTACACACACACACACACACACACACACACACACACACAGAGCACCCGGTATAATATGACTTAGTCATCATTTCTTGTTTCATAAGTATGTGGTGCCACAAGTCTGATTGCTGCCAAAGCATTGATGCCAAACAAAGACAACATCTGACTCTGAAGTGTCAGGTTACATTTGAAACGTTCCATCTTTAAATGGTTGTATATGTATTGCTGTCAAACACACAGCCTTCAGCATGGATTTACAATTTCAATTAAAAGGAGCTTTATTGGCATGAGAAAACGTTTACATTGCGAGACAGTGATGAATGTTCCACATTTATAAAAGTATGCAAATGTTATGTACGGTTAATGAATGTCAATCAAAGCTTCTTATATTGCAGGGTAAGCTTCTAAGAGCCATTCATTGCTAAATGTCAAGGATAAATGTGTATTTGTCCACAGACCCCCATCTGAAATTATAATTTGTGCCAGGGACCCCCGTACCAGATTTGAGGTGTTAAAATGTTTCAAAAATATTCCACATTTCTCACTTTTATTTTCCTCAAGATTTTTAGGAAAATAGCAGATCTACAAGCTCACGCATCGCAACACGTTGTGAGCTTGTAGATCTTATTTGCTTACGTATGTGGCCTAGCTAATCCGCCTGACCGATTTTGAGATTTTATGTTGTCAGAAACACATCAGTCTACAACCGTGTTTCTCAACTTTTTTTGGGCCAGTTCCCTCCTATCCAATATCCAAGTTACTTAGGCAATTTTTTTCTGAAAATGTATGTTTGTTTATTATTGTGTTGTTTATATAATTAGAAAATATCTCATTGAATCCCAAAAAGCTGATTTTACATTAAACTGAACTGATTATGTCTGAACTGAACTGATCACTGAGTATATGACATTTTATAAACATTAATGAAACTTTGGCATGGTGTCTAGTGTTATGTTATGTTTCGGTCATCCAATGCAACCAGCAGATTGGTAGTTTAGACCAGAGTGGCTAAACAACCGATGACATTGAGTGTGTGGCTTGCCAAAAGGAAAACATTTACAAGCCAACAACGCCTTGCATCATGATATGTTCATGGCTTATAGATGTGATCTTTTCAGCAAGCGACACCGCCATACGCAGTATAAATTAGTCTTTAGTAGCCAGACATGCTTCCACCTCACTACCATCATCATCCCAATAAAAAAACACAAACTACACACAATTCAGAAACCACACCTCATTTGGCTGCAGTGTAACTAGAAAAGTGTGCTCCTCTTAGCACAGGTCTTCACCAGGCTGGGTTGCCTACCCAGGGCCAGCAAACTTTAGAAGGCAGTCAAACCAAATTGGAATGGGATCCAAATAATCGAGCTGTGGGGCCTAGGATACTCACACCCTTTGCGTGCAAATTTGAAAAGGAATGTGGTGCCACAAATGTGATCATGCCAAGTATTGATGCCAAACAATGTGTCTCACGTCAAGGCACTGTCCCTCAAACAGGTTTAGTGACAATCTATTGTTACCTGGTGTTTATCGGTTATCTGTTTGTGCAGACGTTGCTGAAAAAGAGCAGTCATGCTCAGCATTCCTAACCTGCTCAAAATACCTCTCACTCTCTCTTTCGCATTGCTTCATCATCGCATCACATCGAGCCTTATCATCATCATCATCATCATCATCATCATCATCATCATCATCATCACCTATCCTGAGTTAAATATAGGTTAAAACAAATCACTGGAAAAAGTAAATAAAATAAAAAAAAGTTTTATCTATTAGCCTTTGACCCATAAGTCACACTTTTATTTGACTTGTGAGTCAGTTAATTTTTCAAACATTAATGAAAGGAAAAAGGACAATTATTCTATTTAAGAAAACTCAACAGGGAAAAGAAAATGTAAATAAAAAGGAGTAATGTTAAAACCTAGGTAAAGGCAATGCTAAAAAGGTGTGTCTTAAGATTTATTTTGAAACTGTCCATGGATTCAGAGAGCCGTAGGTTCACAGGCAGGCTGTTCCACTTTGTAGGACCATAATAGCTGAAGGCCTTTTAGTTCTAGTTTTATCCTCTGGAACATTTAAGAGACCAGTGCCAGAGGACCTGAGAGCTGTACCAGGCACAGAGCATTGCAGATAAATAGGCAGGTGCATAGTGCATTTCCACTTAGTGATTTAAAAAACAATAAAAGGACCTTCAAATCAATTCTAAAACTAAACGGCAACCAGTGGAGTGACTTTAAAATGGGTGTGAGTGATGTGCGCATCACCATGCTAGCTTGTGATGGACATTTCCATCAATATTTTATTTTTGCCACGGACATGCAAAACGAGTGATCAATAATAATACCAGAGACACATAAGCCTAGCCCCAAATGTATACAGTACTATGGACTCTTAATGTGCCATAGTGTTTACTCTATTCCACTGCGCTACACATTTTAAAACAAGCCACTTATCAAAAAAAAACTAAAAGAGATCTAAATTATTTTTGGGAAAAGCCGATCTACAAGCTCACAACACATCACAGCATGTTGTGAGCTTGTAGATCAGCAATTCCCTTTTCTTTTTAGCCTAAAATGACATGCCCAAAATTGGGATGTCAGACTGTGGCTAGCTATACTTTAGAAAACCTGGAGACTGCAAAGTTATCCACTGTATACTGGCAGGTGGCAGTCCTGAGACAGGAATTAAATGTGGTATGGTCCAAGTATATTCCATGTTTGGGATTTCAATAATTCGGTTGTATCATCATAACAGACAGTGCTTCCATCTTACATTGCAGGAGCAAAAGGGCCACTTAGCTACAAAGGTGAATGGGTGCGTATTATACTTCATATGGTTATTACAGTATATAGAGATGGCTTTTCAGAGGACAGTGTTACTTGAGGACAGGGGGTGACAGGAAGTTCTACCAGCTAAACTAGTTTTTTGTTTGTCAACGTAGCTAGTTGTGGTTTCCATTAAGGTGAACAGGTTCTGTAGTCTATGTTGAGAAAGTATGCAGATGCAACAAAAAACTTGACTGTCAAAACAGATAATTATGTACATGAGTGATTAATGAAGGGCATGGCAGGATTTAAACTTGTAATCCTGCCTGGCCTTAGATGTTTAAATTTTAAAGGAATGCAGTGTCACAATAATTTGATGCAAAGGTGCCTAACTTTAAAACATATTTGTGCCACGGACATAGACAAGTCTGGCCACGGACATGTTTGTCCATGTACGGACATGTTGATGACCCCTGGTCAGTACGTGTGCTGCTGCGTTCTGGATTAGTTGTAACCGGACAACTTGTTTTTTCGGCACACCAGATAGGAGAGTATTAAGCCAAAGTGCAGTAACTACGAAAAAATAATCACTAAAAAATGTGTTTAAAAGTGATTCAACTGGTCAGCCAAATGAGATATCTGCATATAAGTGATATTACACTAATTGTACATCTGTTCCTGAGGTAATTGTTTATGCCCCAAAATCACAAAGGCTAGCTAATTTGACCTTTAGGATACACAAATTAGTCGGTGTGTCCAAAAACGTAGTTACTGCACTTTGGCTTTGTAGGGCATAGTCTATCATCTAGCATGCATTAGCCTTTCTGTGTCAGCCTGGGAGAGAAAACAGTGGACTCTAACAATATTTCTCAAGTGATAAAATGATACTTTTGTGATGTTCCTGATATGGGCCTGAAAATTTAAACTAGAGTCAAATATGACACCAAGGTTTTTAACCTGGTCCTTGGTGTTTAGTGCACATGATTTTAGTTTAGCAGAAACTTGTTCTCTATGAGCCCCATCCCCAATAATAAAAAAATCAGTTTTGTCTTTATTTAGCTGTAGAAAGATTTCTGACATCCATAAATTAATATCAGAGATGCAGTTAATTAAGGTGTCAATGGGTCTAAGATCCTTCGGGGATACAGACATATATAATTGCGTTCTATCAGCATAACTATGGAAATCAATTTTGTGTCTCCTGATGACACTGCCTAGTGGCAGTATGTAGAGATTAAAAAGCATAGGGCCTAGAATGGAACCTTGGGGAACACCACATGTCATCTCCACTTTTTCAGAAGTAAGGTCACCCAATGCCACAAAGAAATCTCATCCTAAATAATGCCTCAACCACAGTATACGATTCCAAGTGCTTGTCAGGTTAGGGGGTCCCCAGTTCAAATATGATGATTTTGGGGGTTCCCCAGTTCAAATGATTATTTTGCCACAGAAAGGAAGGTTCTATTGGATGACAAACCACAGCATTTTCATTGAATATTTGTATTGTGCTGTCTGCCAGCTATCCATGTTGTCATGGTGCACATTTTACTCCAGTCACCAGTCACCTTCTTTCAAACATTAATCCGACTAATCCGCCCTGATTAATCTGATTTTCCTTTTGTCCTTTTTACTCCATATGATAGACTGTTTCTGACATGCACAAACAAACCAACAGCTTTATTAGAAAATGATAAGCTACTCCTGCACTTACTGTTATTAAATACATGGGAAAAGAGATAATCGACTTCAAAATCTCAAAATCGGTGAGGTTGACTGCGAAAAATTAAAGGATAAAGTGTGTAGTCAAACCTAGCTCTGAGTTCAATCAGCTTAATTCAGGTCACACAGGTGTGTGTGTGTGTGTGTGTGTGTGTGTGTGTGTGTGTGTGTGTGTGTGTGTGTGTGTGTGTGTGTGTGTGTGTGTGTGTGTGTGTGTGTGTGTGTGTGTGTGTGTGTGTGTGTGTGTGTGTGTGTGTGTGTGTGTGTATGTGTGTGTGTGTGTGTGTGTGTGTGTGTGTGTGTGTGTGCGTGTGTGCGTGCGACCGTGCGTGTGTGTGCCTCTAGTGAGCCTTGGGGCATAGAACACTCACACAAACTTTTTTTCATAAGAATGTGGTGCCACAAGTCTGATTGCTGCCAAAGCATTGATGCCAAACAAAGACAACATCTGACTCTGAAGTGTCAGGTTACATTTGAAACGTTCCATCTTTAAATGGTTGTATATGTATTGCTGTCAAACACACAACAGTTTGACAGCAATTTTACAATTTTAATTCAAAGGAGCTTTATTGGCATGAGAAAACGTTTACATTGCGAGACAGTAATGAATGTTCCACATTTATAAAATTATGTAAATGTTAATGAATGTCAATCAAAGCCTCTTATATTGCAGGGTAAGCTTCTAAGAGCCATTCATTGCTAAATGTCAAGAATAAATGTGTATTTGTCCGCAGACCCCCATCTGAAATTATAATTTGTGCCAGGGACCCCCGTACCAGATTTGAGTTGTTAAAATGTTTCAAAAATATTCCACATTTCTCACTTTTATTTTCCTCAAGATTTTTAGGAAAATAGCAGATCTACAAGCTCACAACGCATCGCAACACGTTGTGAGCTTGTAGATCTCATTTGCTTATGTGGCCTAGCTAATCCGCCTGACCGATTTTGAGATTTTGAAGTTTATTATGTATCTCTATTGTCCTGTATTTGTGGGAGGACGAAATATGTCCTCCCACTGCTCCGACGCAAAATGCCAACAAATCTTGCAAAACACAGCATCTTGACTAATGCTGTACTCAATGAAATTTGCCTTTACCAGTATTTTGAAAAGCACCTGGAGTGTCCGTTGATTATAACAGGTGGGAAGCGGCTTAGTTTGGGTTAAGCTGCTGGCTCGTCTATAGCAGACAGCAGGGGTGTACTGAAGTCCATCTACCTCGCGTATTGATCAAAAACAAACATTTGCACCTCTCTTACCAACGCTTACAAAAGCTGCCGAGTGTCAACTAGAGTTCTCAAATTCGGCCCGAACCCGACCCTACCCGACCCGACGTTTTCAGGCCAGGCTGGGCCCAAAATCTATGCAATTAGTCGGGCTGGGCCGAGCCTCGGGTTCCGTGAATAAAAAGAAAAAAATATCTATTACCACCCAAAAATGAAATCTCTCAATGGAAGGTCCAATCTGTTCAGTTCAAAGCTTGTTGGATATGTGACTTTGAGGACATTAAGCACATAATGACACCTTTTGGGGTTTTCGGGCCTAAAAGTATGGTAATTGTTTGGGCCGGGCTGAGCCTCGGGCCGGCCTTCATTTTCAGGCCCGTTGAGAACTCTAGTGTCAACAGCGTGAACAGCGTAACATATATGACCCTGGCTGGTTGCATATCAACGTTTTTTCTCGCCTCAGTCTTTCAGCAGTTAGGCGGGGCAAGAGCTCAATTGGCGGGGCCACTGCCCAGCGCTGGCTACGCCTCTGGTCTGCTCAGCTCCCTCCTCCCGTTCAAAAACTCCCCTGTGCGGGTGAAGACTGGAGGAAGCATTGCATTTGATCGTGGAAATGAACCTTCTATTTGAAAAGAAATTGGTTATATTCATCAATAATAGGTATAATTTCTTATTGGGGCACGTGGCGCAGTCGGTGGCGATGTCGCCTCACAGCTAGAAGGTCCAGGGTTCGATTCCCACTGGGGGCGCTGGGGGCTTGTCTTCTCCCCCGCTGGCGTAGTGGTCCGGCACCTAGGCTCAGTGTAGCTCGAGTCCCGAACCTGATGGCCTTTGCTGCATGTCACTCCCCCACTCTCTCTCCCCCCAGACACACATCTCACCAACATCAACCCAACCTGGTTACTAGTTTTCAAACAGTTTTTATACCTGGTCACCAGCTAACTTGACCAATCAGGGAAGACTCTACTAAGTAGTTCCACACAGGTGGCATTGATCACACCTCAATTAGACCTAACCTACCAAGCCTATTAAGGTAGAAGACATAACCATTAACCATAACCATGCGTGGAAGAGAATATTGTTCTTGGGTGGGCGGCCATAGCTGAGTGGTTAGTGAGCCCGCCTAGGGGGCCAGAGGCCCTGGTTGCCCCAGGTACGATTCCAGGCTACGCCAGCATATGTGTTGATGAAATGAAATTTGTCCCTGAGCAAGACTCTTAACCCCTAATTGCTCACAGGCCCTCATTGGAAACAAGCCCGCAAGGACTTTCATGAACGTCCTGTTAAAAGGAATTATCCTTATCCTTTTAACGTCCAATCTTTACAGATGCTGACTGCATCTGGTTTAAACAAGATTTCTTCAGTCCGTTTAGAATGACACATAAAGGAAATCAGAGAAACCTCCCTCATTCCAACAGTGGGTCAAAGAGGTACTCTCTATGATACCTTTGGAGAAATTGAGATATAATCGTAGTGGCTCCAAAGATAGATACATTAAAACCTGGACCCCTTTTATAGAATTTGTTGAAAACATACCTTTCACTTGAATACACACTCCCTTATATAATTGATAACGCCCAACAAATCTGACTCTGTCGGCCTCTGGCTGGAGGCCTACAAGATATAGACGGTTGGATACGAAATATATACTTTCTCATTTTTATTTATTGCTTTCAATAATAATAACTGTCTAACTTGACCTGAAAGGAACAACATATTTTGTCAAAAGTTAAACTGTTTGGTTTGTCTGTCCGTTTGTTTGTCTGTCTTGTCCTTTTCTTTATTGTCAAGTGATTACTATTATTATTTATTCATTTTTTGTCTTGTCATTTGTCTTGTTATGACCTTGGTGGGAGGGTGGGGGATTGGGGGAATAAGATGTCATACAAAATGTCATATTCTTGTATTTTTATATAGACATAAAGTTTGTCATCTCTTCCATGGAGCTAGTATCAACAGGTGGTGCCATTGGAGTACTCACTGTAGCCTCTATTGGTCGCACCACTGGTCCTTAATCACTTAGTTTGGCCTACCAGAGAACTGTCAGATGGATCGGGAACAGAGAAGATGTTCCCTTTAACTGGAGGCCCCAACTCCATGCTTCCCTCAGGCCAAACACTTTCTTGCCTCCCCTGTTCAACTGGGTTCAGCCTGGTAACTCAGCCGCTTCCACGACTACCTGGCATCTGGTCTACTTCACAGATGTCCAATTCATAAAGGCGAACCATCCCACCACTGCCACCAAGCAACTATAACTCATTTTGACTACATGGTGAAAATAAAAGGAAACAATATAGTCTGTAAAATTCAGTAATGTTTAAAATATGTAGATTAACCTAAATCATAGTTTAGATGTAATATTCTTAATTGAACCATAAATAATAGTTTTTTTTATTCTATTAATGCAACCCTGTTACTCTAATCACAGTAACAGGATTGTAAGTAACAGTATTGCAAATCCAAATGTTCGTTTTTTTCCTCTGGAATAGAAGCTAGCTGTTGATATTTACCAAGAGGACAAACTTACTTAAGGATATAAGTAAAGATTATTTATTTTTAAGTATTTGTCCATAGGTAATAAATATGTATAACAGTTGTTGCGTGAGGTAGAGTGAGACATTCAATCAAGACTGACAAGGTTATAAAACTATGAAAAATAGAACGGAGGACATACCTTTGCACTATCCATGCTGTTAATTAAGTGTACCAGTGTGTCATGTGACTCACACTTTTCTTCTTCTTCTACCATGCTAAAAAGGTTACGGTAACAAACAGGGTTGCATGCAAGTTGTGGGACACAGGTTCCTTGCATAACAATATTTATTTAAAAATATTATGTTGATTAAAAAAGATGTTTCCACATCTACAAGAGACATCTATGAACAACATAATACAAAAGAAAGGAGATTTAAATGTAATTTTAACAGTTTTATTGGTCACCAAGGGGTGGGACAAGAGAAAAGTTGCATTTTAGGGGACTCCAGACTTCATTTTTATTTTAATTTTTTTATTCAAACAATCTTTTCTCCCATTTATATTTGGTGTCAGGACAAGTAAAAGTTACGCAACAACTGTTAGTGATTTAGTATTTTGTACATGGATTATTAGAAATGTCATGGGTGGGACGTAAAATGTCCTCCAATTCTGGAATGACCCACCTATCAATCCATCATCTGTACTACTTGCAGAAGTAGCCTAATAATGAAACAGGTTATCTGGCGCCGACTGCTGGCGGAATTGAAAACAACATGCGCATTCACGTGAACGGGGAGTTAAATCCTGAGGGGAGTGGGAAAATGATACAACCATAATAAATGGACAGTGGTGGAAAGTAGGCTAACTAAGTCCATGTACTCAAGTACTGTGCTTAAGTATAATTTTGAGGTATTTGTACTTTACTTGAGTATTTCCAAATTGTCTATAGGCCTACTTTTACTTCTACTCCAATACATCTCAGAGGCAAATATTGTACTTTTACTCCACTACAATTATTTGAAAACTTTAGTTACTAGTTACTTTGCAGATATAAATTATTACATTATAAAACATACATTAACCACTTTAGTGCTATTTTATATACCTAGGCTATTTGAAAATAGCCAATCTACAATGTGTCGCATCGTGATGCGTTGTGAGCTTGTAGATCTGCTATTTTCAAACATTTCAGTACTTTTACTTTTGGTACTTTAAGTACATTTTGATACCAATACTTCTTTATTCAAGTACATTTTTAATTCCGGACCTTTACTTGTAACAGAGTAGGCCTACTTCCACATTGCAGTATTGATACTTTTACTTAAGTAAAACTTTTGAGTACTTTTTCCACCACTGTAAATATCAAAACAGCCCTGGAGAATTTCCTGTTTACTGGTAGTTCACAGAAAGAACTAAACTCCAAGTGTTTATACAATCCAGCCAGGTCTTGTGTATGTACAATATAGGCTAAAATGAATTGTGCATGATTAAAGGAGGTGTGAAACTGCATGTTTAAGTGCTGTGTGTGTTCAGTGCATTTTGAACACTTTATTCAGACGTTATAGGACATGGCTCATCAATGGAATGAAACGTGGTAACAATCGGATTTTCTCTGCCACAGAAAACAAATAAATGTTACTTGAATGTACATTAATGATGGAAATTAACTCACCACGCACAGACTTAATGCATGTACACAAGCATAAAATACACAGACTGAATCCAATAGGCTATAATTGTATACAAATATCATATAGCCTAGTCTACTATCTAATGATATCAGGGGTCATCGCCATGCTGGCTTGTGGTGGATATTTTTGTCAAAATTATATCTTTACCATTGACATAAAAATTGGTGGAGAATTATAACCAGAAACACACAAACCTTTACAACTCTGAAAGTGCACAAATGGAACCAAATGGACACATTTGTGCACTCTCTGAGTTATGGGGGTCCTTGTAAATAAAAAGTGACACCTGTATGACACCTAATGTGTCATACATAGTGTCATAGTAAATAAGTGACATGCATATTCTGAGGAAAACCTGGAGCCTGAGACATTCAGTAATTGAGTCTTATGATCAAAATAATGTAAAAAACAAAAAATCTAAAATTTGCCACAGACAAGGCCAAGTCTAGCCACAGACACATTTGTCCGTGTACGGACACATTGATGACCCATGAATGATGTACCAGTTCACCAAACATCAAATTCATAATTATTTTTATGCAAATATGATATCCATAGTTGTATGTACAGTTCAATCAGCACCTACTCATCAAACATGAATATAGGCCTACAGATCTGCAAACATCAAGTGCACATTTTAAAATACTATACTATACCACCTTGTACTAGCATTGTATTATTCAATGCAATATATTATACAATATTATTACATCTCAGTCTCACTATGGTAGCTTCAGCCGTATGTTTTTTGTTTTTCTTATTTTTAATTTCTAAACTGTTTATATGAGATTCTGCATAGTATAGTGTATATCTGTCTGTCATTTAATGGCACTATGAATTGAATACAAAAGGACCCCAATTGAAAGAAGCCATGGCTTTCTTTTATTTTGTTATCCTATGTAGTTGACCTTGTATTTGAACTGTACTTTCATGTGCAAACTTCTAAATAAAGTATTCAATCAATTAATCAAACTAACACCCATTATAAATGTTAATAGCTACAGCTGCTTTCCTTACTAGCCTGACATAATTTTATATCCGCTATCTGCGTTTTATGAATACTTATTACATTTTATCTGAATTGCTCTTCAATTCCCACTCTCAATTACAACGAAACATTGCTGCCACCAAGTGGTAGCCTACATTAAAAAAACACAGGCAGGCATTTTAAAAGTGGAAACAAAGTCGAATGAACGCAGAACAAAACTCTATTTTGGAAGAAAATCACAACTTCTCGTTTATGTGACTTTTCGAGAAAATGCTGAAATGTTGTGTGTAATGAGTGATTACTTTAATGCACTTCATGACCTCTTTAGTTTGAACTGTTAACTATGTACTATTGATCAGTGCAAAGAATGTTACGCAACGAGTGGTTACCATGGTCACTTATGACCTTGTTCAGCTGTTATTGGCCAACGGGAAACACGTGACGTCCCTCAAACATTGTAGCAAAGCTGTTACACTGTTACTTATCTGCAGAAAGAAGACCACCTCTCTGCAGGTTGGTATGATATTTTAAAACTCTTTGAAAAGATCCTTTAAAAAGTAAGTTTAGTGATATAGGCTAGTTCAGGAGAAATGAATGAGGGGAAGAAACAAAATAAAATAACTGAAAGATTACTTTGAAGTCTAGATCCAACTTTAGCCCTGGCTTGGATCAAGACTAGATGTATTTTTTATCGAGTTTGACTCTCGTATCCATGATATAAAAATGTCAAAATCGATAAACTACATCTATGATAGTCTTGATCCAACTCAGATTCGAGATTCCCTTGTATTTGATGTCACGTCTTGCGAGAAGTATTTGACAAGTGTCTTGCTATTTAATCGGGAACTAATGGATACATAGGCTTGCTGTTAAGTAGTTGATAAGTTAGCCCTGGTCCACCAGAGTGTTAGCGAGTTCTCTCTAACGCCCCTGCCAGGCGCGCTGCTCTGCTCATAGACCGAAACAAAGGCTGTTTTGTTATTTTCTGTCCAAAAAGTGTATTGTACAGAAAAGGTGGGGTCCTGAGAGGCTTCCCACCCTGGAGAATAGACTTTCAACAACACAAAACTGCCGTTGTTTCGGTGAGTAGCGAAATAGTTTTGTTTATTTTTTTACTAAAGACGGAGACTTCGCACGGTAGTGGAATTTTCGGTCTGTGAGCAGCGCGCCGTTAGAGAGAACTCACTATACGCTCTAGCCCCTACGGAACCTCTCCCTCCGCTAAGTAGCTCCGAGATGAGGTCCCTCGTTGGTTCCTGCCGTTTGCGGTCGACATTGTCGCACATTTTCCACTTTTACATGTTTCTTACCCCTTTCTGCACATCGTATCCAAAAAGTAAAGCAATTGCGCCACTCTCTCAGATGTTTTAAGTTCTAGCGGAACATAACAGCTTCCAACGAGTTGAAGAAAGTATTTAATTTGCCTCGGTTTTCATCCGGTTCCATAATATTTTGCATTAGAAGATGCAATTCAACATTTGACCAGTAGGGTAATCAGTAATGTTATCTCAACGGGCGCAACTCTTGCGCAATGTCTTAAAAACATGTAACCGGATGAAAACCGAGGCAAATTAAATACTTTCTTCAACACGTTGGAAGCTGTTATGTTCCGCTAGAACTTAAAACATCTGAGAGAGTGGCGCAATTGCTTTGCTTTTTGGATACGATGTGCAGAAAGGGGTAAGAAACATGTAAAAGTGGAAAATGTGCGACAATGTCGACCGCAAACGGCAGGAACCAACGAGGGACCTCATCTCGGAGCTACTTAGCGGAGGGAGAGGTTCCGTAGGGGCTATATACGCTCTGGACCAGGGCCATTGATAAGTTAGTTTTTTTTTTTTTTTTTTTACTGTACGTGTACTTTGCACATACGTGCAAACGTATGTGCAAAATTATCTACAGATACGTGTACTTCAGCACAGATATTCATAAGGTGGATCCTTTCTTTGCACCGCTCCATCTGTCATGAGCTGCTTAATGAACTCCGTCTCCTTAACTTAACTGGTAGAATTGTACACGCACAGTCAAATCCTCAGTGGTACTACAATTAGAATACAATACAGCCCCAGAGTTAATGGATCAATTAACTCTGAGGATTTATGACCGTCATTGGTATGTAGTATACCCCCCCCCCATCATAATCATAATCATAAAGTCTTATTATTGATGTGCCATTTGATTTTTTGATTTGAGTAAATGAAAACGTTATAATCCATGGTGATTGTATGCTGTGTAGACAATAATATTGTCTCTCTCTCTCTCTCTCTCTCTCTCTCTCTCTCTCTCTCTCTCTCTCTCTCTCTCTCTCTCTCTCTCTCTCTCTCTCTCTCTCTCTCTCTATATATATATATTCTTATACATATTATGTATAAGAAAGACATATTGGGCCAGAATTTCCAAAACTTTTTGTTGAATAATAATGACGCTTTGGCCAATGCTTTGGTTAGCTAGAATGGGTGTGTGTGTAAGACATTAAAATTTTTCCTGTTCTGTCCAGCCATGTATCTGTACCTCCTGGTGCTGGTGGTCTGTTATTACCTGTACCGCTGGGTCAAGGAGATGCCCAGGGTCCCGGACAAGGGCAGCAAGTACGTCTACATCACAGGATGTGACTCTGGATTCGGCAACCTCCTGGCCAGGCACCTAGACAAGCAAGGCTTCAGGGTGATTGCTTCCTGCTTCTCGGAGAGAGGAGAGGAGGAGCTGAAGAAAGCGTGCTCCGAGAGGCTGACCACCACCCATCTTGATGTCCGGAGTAACGACAGCGTCACCAAGGTCGCGGCGATGATCAAGGACCTTGTCGGAGAGAGAGGTGAGTCAGTGATGAAATGAGTCCCGGTTGAGATTGTGTTATTGTTGTTATAAAAGGATCCGCAAATTATAATTGGTCAAACTCAGTCTCAATTTTCTTTTCTCACAAGGAATCAAATATGCATTTCAAGCAGTACAAAATCAACACAATTGAACTCAGTATCCCCCACCCTTCTCCCTTTACCCACCTTTCATCATCCCATCCCTTCCCAACCCTCTCTCTTTCCACCATCACCACCAATTAAACAACACAACACATCCAGCACCATCAAGTCAGCAGATCTTTCAGATCCGATATCAAGCCTGTCCATAGTGAAATTGTGCCCTGTTGGGCCTGGTTAATTCTGGCTGACGACAGTTCCAGATAGGCAATGTCCAACAAGCTCCATAGCCAGTGTGTTTTGGATTATTCGATATCAATCGAGACTTGACTGCTTTGGCTTTCAGTTATGTGCCATGCAGGTGTGAGTGTTTGTTTGAGGTTTTCATTCCAAACCAATATCATACCACTTGATGTGAAAAAGTATCTAATCAGCTTGTGTAAGTTTTGGATTGTAAACATTAATTCACCCTGACCTTCGTTATAACAAGAATTTGACTGTGATATTTAGGTAATGTTTCCAACAGTTCAGAATACAACAAGCACCCAGCAGTCTTATTGTACTAAAACGGCCTTACATTTGCAATCGATTTGCAGAGACACTTTCACGGCTCCTTTTCTGAGGCATGTGAATCTGCAACAGGGATAAGGCATATTAAGTAAGAGGAATAAGTAGGCTACTTCCCTCATAAGCATATGCCTATGTTTATTTGAGCAAATACAAGTTCAGCCACTCAACCCTGGAACTGCCTCCAGTGCAGTTCCTTAACACTTGCATGACTAAGCCATCAATATGACCGATTTTGAGAATTTAAAGTGGATTATCTTCTCTCATGAAGCTCTGAGAAAGTTCCCCTTTCATGACTTTTCCTAAATATTTGTTTCAAATCATCTCATTTTTTTTTTCTTTTCTGAAACGTATTATAAATATGAAATATATACTATATATACCATCAAGTATAACGAGTAGGAGTACTTGTTTGTGGTTTGTAAACACACAATTAAAAGTTGCCCCCCGGCTAAATGACACCAACAGCATGCACCAACCTGCTTAAAACGCACATCGATGTACTGAACAAAGTAAGTAAATAATGAGAGAAGGATCTGCACATACACACACCTTCTCACTTCTAGTGGATCACAATACATTTTCTTTTGTATGAGTCACAGTTGTAAGACCCTGATGAACACTTAGATGGCTGTGCATCATTCATTTTCAATTAAAATCAAATAATGAGTGGGCCACATGTGTGTGACCTCTTAGGCCTGTGGGCGGTGGTGAACAACGCCGGCGTGGCCCTTCCCTCCGCCCCCTGCGATTGGCTAACCATCGACGACTACAAGTCCATGTTGGATGTCAACCTGAACGGGGTGATTGCCGTGACACTGAGCGTCCTGCCCCTGATCAAGAAGGCAAGAGGCAGGGTGGTCAACGTGGCCAGCGTCTTCGGAAGGATCAGCGTAGTCGGTGGCCCGTATACCATCTCCAAATATGGCGTGGAGGCCTTCAATGACAGCCTCAGGTGAGTCACAGTTTCCCTTGGACATCTGTTGAGCGCAGGGACTTTTACACAGACACCGTTTGTTTAAAGTCACACAAACCGACGATTGTTGCCTCAGATACACCACCCCTTTGTATTGGTAAATGTCACCCGTTTGTAAGTCAGATTAGACGCTGATCAGGTATTTCAGTACACAGCCGACTCTGTTCATGTGCAGTTTAGGGCTGCAACAGTTAATCAAACTAATCTATTTAATCGACTATAAAATAATAATACAAATGTTAATAAAAATAATCGATTTGGGGGGGAAATTAAATGTCCCTTTTCCCCAAGTTGTACGATTTTTGTGCGACACTGTTATACAACGAAGTATAAAATAGGTCTTAACTGGTTAATCATACTAATTGATTTAGTGATAATAGAATATTATATAAATTATTATTGCATCGATTCGTTGATATATAACAAATAAAATAAACGATATTAAAAAACTTGCTTCTCAATTATTCGATTCATCGAAAAAGTAATCGATAGAATAATTGCTAATTCCAATAATGGATTGTTACAGCCCTAGTCCAGTTGATCCCAAAAAAATAGCCTTTCATTTTGATTTGGCATAGCTTTGTCTTTTTTCTGGTAGGTTGAACATGACACCGTTCGGTGTCAAAGTCCTCTGCATTGAGCCAGGCTTCTTCAAGACCAACGTGACAGATCCGGCAATCCTGAGCAAAGATATCAAAAGGCTGTGGGACAAAATGCCCCAGGAGGTCAGAGATGCTTATGGGCCAGATTATTTGGATAAGGGTAAGTTTGTAATACAGTTTGTCCACAATTACTAAGATATGTTTTCTGAATCCCATTGCCATTTTTATCAAAACCACACAGACAAAACAATCATCCTCATTTGTACAACCAGCTAACTTTCTAAATCAGACTTTGCCCTCAGAGAACACACACAAGCTGTCAAAAACACAGACTGCATGACTAACTGGCAGTGTTGTAAAGTACATTTTATCCAAGTACTGTATTTAAGTGCACTTAAAAAATATTGAACTGTTTACGCCACTACAATTATTTGAAAACTTTTGTTACTAGTTACTTTGTAAATTTGTATTATTATTACAAAACATACATTAACCACTTCAGCCCTATGTATACTTAGGCTATTTGAATATAAGCTTGTAGAGTACTTTCAGTAATGTGAATACTTTTGTACTTTTACTCAAGTACATGTTTAATACCGGACTATTATTTGTAACAGAGTATTTCTTCATTGTGCTATTGGTACTTTTACTTAAGTAAAAATACCCTATATCCAAAAGCTTCACAGTATTTCCAAATGTAGCAAATGTACAGGTCACTCAGCATCAATATTACCATCACCTCGTCTCAGGTCTGGGTCATAGCTAGACAATGTCACACATTATGTTTGCTCTTGCCAGGCAGCATCGGAAAATGGCCTTATCCAACCCTGGATAGATTCCACAGACTTATCACCACAGGTGTCCACCATTGTCTCCAGGAGATTTTGCTATGCGTAGGGATTGAAACCCCCCACCAACAAGCTTAGAAGAATGCCAAAGAACACTGAACCTGTGGTAGTCATTGAGTCAGGCACGAAACAAGGCAGCCGGATGGAAAATCATGTTATCCCAAAGGACATGATAGAGTGTTGGGCTTGCTCTGGTTGCCCTGGCTCCCCTGTTGAAGGACTTGTGCCATGTTGTATGGACCCACTTTGACATGGCAGCTTTGGCATTGTTAGGATTCATTGTTGGTTCCAAAGCACAAGGACATGGCTATTTATGGACCCTGTAATTCTTAGTGGTGTGTAACAATTTCAAGGCTTAGTGAAGTTTGTGGTCTTTAGGTTGTGATGACTTGAGTTAATTAAATTAAAACCATGTTTTTGCTGAATTATCCAATTCAGCATTATATTTTATGCAAATAATGATTTAATTGACTACTTTTGTGTAGGGTGTTGAAGAAAAAGATTTGAATATTAAAAAGGTTAACAGTGTTTATGGTGACGGGAAATGTGTTTTTATGCTTAGGTAATCGAGAAAAACTTCAATGAATACTTACCGCTGTTGTGGTAAAGTGGTGCACATGCATTGGTCATGCCTAATGTCAGTGTTCCAACTGGAAGAGAATAAGCTTTGAGAACAGCTGCACTGGAACGTTATTAGCTCAGAGGGGGTATTTTTGCTGGATTTGTGCATTCACATCCTCATTGAAAAAAACACATTTCACAGCAGATACACACATCCTAAACAGAACCTACCCAATACAATCATCACGTTTGGACATTCTGCTCTTCAATTGTTTTATTCAACATTTGCATAAATACAGCTTCTTTTTTTTCCTTTTTCATAACAAACTTAAGTAAACAAAGTATAACTAAGTATTTTTTTACTAAATTTTTATTGGAAAAAAGGATCTAAAAAGACAAAGGATACAAAAAAAAAAAAAAAGATAAAAGTACAAGACAAAACAATATCAAGGCTGCATTCTACAATTGTTAGTTATTACTTTTTTTTGATACATTATCCATGGACTGAAAGACACTTTTCCCAATTTCTGTGTAACTTCTTATAGCCTGAGTATGAATGTTAGTTTTTCCATAGTGTAGATTTCCCCTATAATGTCCATCCAATTGTCTTTGGTTGGAGGATCCTGTTGGTACCAGCGAGTCGCGACGCGTGATCGCTTTCTTGCTTGCTGCTAGAAAGATCTTGATTAAGAACTAAGTCTTTTTTTAACGTAATTGTGTCACTGTATTAGCACTTAGTTTTCCCCATGTTTCATAAGCTAAGCACAATCTCATCCCTTTCCCTGCCAGTGGAAGTGGTGATGATGGAGAAAGTCGCCCAGATATCTGACGGGGACCTGATGAAGGTGGTCAGCTGCATGGAACACGCCGTGTCGGCGGTCCGCCCGCGCACACGCTACTCTCCCGGCTGGGATGCCAAGCTGTTCTGGTTGCCCCTGTCCTACATGCCCAGCTGTGTCTCAGACTACCTAATGCTGAAACAAGCCGTTCCCCTGGCTGTGTCTGACCAATAAAGACCTAATGTACTATAGTCTATACTATATTATTATAGTCAGTGATGAGCTGTGGATTTTTTAACTAGGGGGGCTATATTTTCTGACGTCACTGCTGCACGTGCACGCATGTGCACATTTTTAATGTAATTATATCTTATTATTTAGTTGCATTGTTAATTTTTTGTTTTTATTTTTGTTTCAATTAATTAATTATTTTATTTTCCTTTTAGTTTTATATAAAAGCCCTTTACATAGACTCACCCACACATAAGTACTTAAAATAATCAGACAACTTGTCTTTGTCTTGTCTCAGAGAACTGGGTCCTCTTCTAAGCGATCCCCTTCACACTCTGAAGTGCAGAGACTGTTGTCTGTCATTGTGATTGTGAGAGGAATGTAACACATTCAATTCAAGTCCATGGCTTTTCTCCAGTAGCCTAATGTTATGCAAAGCAGCCAGGTAGACGCTATTGAGAACGGCTCGCCGCTGACGGCGCGAACCTTGAGAGGCTATTGTTTAAACTTTAAGGTGTTAAAGACCGCAGCTGACGGTGCGTGCTCGCGCGTGCATGTGGAGCTCCCAGCCCCCCAGCCCCATAGCGCCAGAACTAAGGGGTCGCCGACCCCCCGTAGCACCCCCTACAGCTCATCCCTGATTATAGTATCAGCTACTTTATACCACTGGTAATTTTTTTGCCTCTGTTTTACGTTCTAAGGGCATGGTCACACCAAACTATGGCTTGAGGCTGATAAACTCAGGTTGTGCGCGGCCGACTGTTTTTTGCAGCCAACGCATTCTAACAACTAGTGACGCACCTGTCACTCACTTTCAGGAACCTCCCCGTAGCCCGTAGTTGCTCAATTGCAAGCACCATGTCGCTTCCTGAGTCTTGGGCCGGTCCGCCTTCGACTCACCCGATTGGACAGAGGAGGAAAAGCAGCATCTATCTTGAGCATTTTCTGCTGAAAATAGACATGGCCTATAGAACGCATAAACGCAAGGTGTGCGCGACACACGGAAAGATGCGTAAGACCATCAAACCACGCTATTCCCATTGAAAAGCATTGGCAGAATCTACCGCCATAGGTAGAATAAAAGTGTGGTGTGACCGTGCCCTAAGGGCACACCGAATTGGAATTTTACCTGAGGGCTGATTCTGCCAATGCTTTTCAATGGAAATGGAGTGGTTTGTTGCCATTTGAGGATTTCTGCCAAAAAACGCTCTGTTCCCATTGAAAAGCATTGGCAGAATCCCTCAAAGGCAGAATTAAAGTTCGGTGTGACCGCACCCTAAAGGCCTTGCAACTGATCGACATATTTTTGATACTTTCCTTCTTTCCTTACCAAAGCCAAATGCACTTTTATAGAGCCAGGCAGCCAGCATTTGCTGGGGTGCACAATAATGCATTAAAACTGAGTAATGTGACACATTGTCTGTGATTTGCTTCCATCAAGATTGAAACTCTTGAGTTTCAGTGTTACACATAGTATTGTGCAACTAGTTTTCTCTCTTTGAGCAAAACTAAAAGAGCAGTTGTCAAGGTTATCTTATGTGGGCTGGGTGTCTCAGCCTTGGGATGGTGATAGGATGGTGTGAAAGGTCAAGGATGATGCTTAACTAATGCACAATAAATAGCAAATCTACAATGCCATGCTACCAGTAGGGCAGTCACAATCATGACATTTTAGTTGACGATTAATTGTCATACAAATAAGTGCAATTAATTATTTCAACAGGTTCAATTGTTGGACAGGCAACAGCCAAGGTTTTGGGTCAAAAGTTAATTCCATGTGACCACACACTGCTTGCCATACCTAGGTGTAATAATGTGGTAGATACCTGTAGCCACACAGGTGTAATAATGTGGTAGATACCTGTAGCCACACAGACGAATAACAGACACTAGACCTGTCATGACAAGAGGCTCCGTCTCTCTGAATGGTTGTGGGGATGACATATTTATCCTGTTGTGCACTGATTAACTCTGTGCACTGGTTAATCCACAGGTGTGATTCCTGGACCACAGGATAGGTCAGGATGTTTATCCAGATGAATTTCAACTCAAGAACTGATTAACAAATACACAATTAGCATGATAAAGTTCCTGCATTACTTGTACTGAATATATATAGGAATGAAGAAAATTATGTACACATTATAGAACGTTAGAAGATAAATGTACATTATGCCACAAATAGCAACTTGATGCATTTTAAACATGAAGCCTTGTACAGGGTTTCCATGATATACTGCAATACCATCAAACTCACTACTCTGGCAGGAAGGGTCTGTCAGTGTATCGTTTTTAGATGGCTTCTGTTCCTGACCCTTCCCTTCCTGTCCGAGCCAATGTTAAGATTACAGCAAGTCAGCAACCCATCAGTCACTGAACTGTTGCTTTTGTACAGGATTGAAAAATTTGTTCTGGCTATAAACCGATAAGCAATGAGTGTTAACTTACATGTAACAATGTGCAGCATTTACAAAATAAAGCGGCAAGTCATGTCCAAAATAGTTCCACAACAGGATATTTTTGTCACGCACTTGTAACACTTGTCCTATTGACCTTTGCCCGGTTGATAGGGTTTGGCTGCTACCACAGATAAGTCAAAGACATGCAGCAAAATGTTAACAGCTACAAATATTTGCGACCACCAAGGTTTCAAAAGTGAACTGCAGTTTTTGCAAAGAAATATAACTAGGTCCTTTTTATGACCTTGTTGTGGGGTCATTTGATGGGTACAGTTTAAGTGAATCTTTCTTGTATGCTGAACATGGAGTCAGATATTGTGATCCTGTAGGAAACACTGGATAAGTAACTTACATATTACATTTAATACTCCTTTGTACCTTTACAAGAAATGACACATCGTACATCTTTAATTGCAGTTTTATTTCATCACTTCATTGTGACAATCAAGCTGCAACACAGTACAGGTAGTTGAACATACGCAAGCGCCATCTTGTGGTCAAAAGTGGATGAGCACATTAACAGCCATTTCACGAGAAAGCCCATTATGAACAAGGAACAAGACTTTTCTTCGCTACAATGGCTCTATAAAGCCTAGGAAATATACAGTTGAGTCGTTGTAGTAAAGAGACGTTATTCCATCTAGGAAACATTAAATATCTTTTTTCTTTAAGTTGACAATAAAATGTTCGGCATTGGGACATGTTTTAAACCAAGTGCTAACGGGACATTTCTGTTCCTTAACCTTTCCAAGAATTCCTCAACCCCCGAAAAATGATTTGGTGTGGCCATTTATGCGAGCTCCTCTGCCATCCTCACACTTTTCTCAACAACTTCCTCGATGGTGCCCACCATGTAGAAGGCCTGCTCGGGGAGGGCATCGTACTCGCCTGTAGGGAGGGAAAGGACGTCAAAATTCAAAATAATGCTTAAGAGTGCTACAGGTATTACTGCATGTTTATCCATTGACCAGAGTTCATTAGTCATGTTGCCATGACATTTAAACTTCATTCCACCCTCGCAAAGTTTAAAACCACTCAAAACCAACCTTTTTAGACTCTCATTCCTTCCAAAGTCTTTTAATTTTTAAGATTTGTGTTGCCTAGTTTATTAACACGCAGAAAAGGGCAATTCGCCTTTTAAACTGCTTTACCACGTAGCGATAATATAACTGACAAAAGAAACAAAGCCGACGTGATTTATATGGTCTTGGATTACCCATATCAAGCAAGTTGGTTTTCATACTGTACTGTGAAAGGTAGGAAAACAAACTGCAGCATGCTTTGAAAAATTATTTTTTTAAATACCATCGTTATCTCATGCCTTCTTTTAGATAAACGCATGACATGGTATTCAAAACAATGAAGCCATGCACTGCTCAGGGCAGAACGAGGACACAGTCTAAATACACACCATTGAGAATAGCCTTGAATCCACTGATGGTCTCCTTGAGTGGTACAAGCTTGCCAGCGTGGCCAGTGAAAACCTCGGCCACCTGGAAGGGCTGGGACAGGAAACGCTGGATCTTGCGGGCACGGGACACGGTCAGCTTGTCCTCCTCAGACAACTCATCCATACCCAGGATGGCAATGATATCCTGCAGAGACTTGTAGTCCTAGAAAAAAGGGTAGAGGTACATGTTTTTTTACACACATATATCGATAGCTTTAAGGAGACGCAGGCTGAGAGACCAAGTTCAATCCAGATGGTCTTGAGTCACATTTGTGCCACAACGCATTGGTTCTTTAAGTCCTGGAACTTGCAGGGGTCCTTGGGTGGGGGCAGATCTACAAGCTCACAGCACGTCACATCCTGCAAGCTTGTACATATGCATGGCATAATTTTGAATTTTGCAAAAATACTTTTCAGATGGGCATCCTTGGCAAAATGCATGTCAGTTTGGGGGTCCTTGAGATTAAAAAGTTTGGGAACCACTGCCATAACCAACCTGGAGGATCTTCTGTACACCACGGGCGACATCGTAGTGCTCGGCTCCGACAATGTTGGGGTCCATGATACGGGAGGTGGAATCCAGGGGATCCACAGCAGGGTAGATACCCAGCTCAGCGATGGCGCGGGACAACACAGTGGTGGCGTCCAAGTGAGCGAAGGTGGTGGCGGGGGCAGGGTCAGTCAGATCGTCAGCTGGCACATAGATGGCCTGTGAGGAAGCGATGAGAACATTTTAAATATAAAGCTACGACAGTGAATGCGATAGCTGTCTCAACTGCGCTACCGATTTCCATGGGATTGCATAAGTAAACTGGACTGCTATTGATTGCAATTTTAATTTCAACGATTGCCAATGTTACAGATTTTTTTAAATAATTATGTGTACTTGAAATGAAAATATAGAAAAAGTATCAGGGTAACTTAATTTTAAGAGCCATTTTGTGCAGACATGGATTTGAGTTTCTTAAGATCATTTTAGACAGTGAGAAAAATTAACTTAATACACATTTTCCATCCATTAATAAATGTATTGTGTAATTTCCTATAAAACCATTACACTTTATTCAAACAGGACAATGAACAATAATGAACATTCAATAAATGAACATTAAGTCTATCAGCTAAATTCATTATGAAAAGTATGTCATGTTTACCTGCACAGATGTGATGGACCCCTTCTTGGTGGTGGTAATCCTCTCCTGCATGGTACCCATGTCAGTGGCCAGTGTGGGCTGGTAACCCACAGCGGAGGGGATACGACCCAGCAAGGCAGACACCTGAGGGCAGGAGTTCAACGTCTCAGTACCAAGCATAGCATTTGGTTCCATTTCTTAAGGCATACTGCATGATTCTTTGGCTTCTACGTGCATTGAACACTCATTTCAGATTACAAGTTTGATATGACACATTGAGATCCATGGTGAGTGACACCAGCTAATATGCAAGTGTTACAATACTGGCAACATTATAGATAAGCTTCTTTCATGAGGCTTGTGATTCGCACAAGGCTCCACGTACCTCAGAGCCGGCCTGTGTGAAGCGGAAAATGTTGTCAATGAAGAGCAACACATCCTGACCCTCCTGATCACGGAAGTACTCTGCCACAGATAGTCCAGTCAGAGCCACTCTGGCACGGGCGCCAGGGGGCTCGTTCATTTGTCCGTACACCAGCGCCACCTAGTGAGAGAGAAAAGACAGGATTGAGTTAATCAAAAGCGCATTCAACATCCTTAATGTACAAACGAGAGATTTTCCAAAATGTTTTAACATTTTCAAATATCTTCAAGATCACTACACGTCATGCTACGATTAGCCAAATGACTAGGGCATAAGTGGTTCAAACTAACTGTGATTTGATAACAAATATTCTTAAGGAGACTTTTACCAATCCTAACCTTGGAGGTGTCGTCCTTCAGGTTGATGACTCCAGACTCAATCATCTCATGGTACAAGTCGTTTCCCTCACGGGTACGTTCTCCCACTCCGGCGAACACAGAGTAACCACCATGGGCCTTGGCCACGTTGTTGATCAGCTCCATGATCAATACGGTCTTACCCACACCAGCACCACCGAACAGACCTGTTGTGATAATAGTTTAGCGTTACACAGGGCAGCGTTTACACAAATGGAATGCTTTTTTACATCAGGGGGTACAATTCTTAACAGAGTAAATGGTAATTAATTACACCACATTACAACCTTGTTTTTGACTGCTGGATAAACAACTAATTTTAAGTCAAATAATCAGTCACTGCCCGATATACAAAAGTGCTGCAAGAGCCCAATGTAGTCTCACATACCGATCTTTCCTCCCTTGGCGTAGGGGGCCAGCAGATCTACAACCTTGATTCCAGTAACCAGAATCTCCTGCTCCACGCTCATGTCAGTGAATTCTGGGGCCTCAGCGTGGATGGGGGCAGTCCTATGACGGAGTAATTATGCAGTTATTTTGAAGGATTATGACAAATTACTAGTCAGTCAATTCAGCTATACATAGTTTGTGCCTCTCCCCCTGTTCATTACAGCCGTGTATTATTGGATGCATTATTAGGCAAGTATCCAATAGACTTACTGCTTGGTTAAGATGGGGCCTCTCTCATCAATGGGCTCACCAATGACATTCATAATTCTGCCCAGCGTCTCAGGTCCCACAGGGATTCTGATGGGGGCACCAGTGTCCACAACTGACTGTCCGCGGACCAGACCCTCAGTACCATCCATAGCGATGGTACGCACTGTGCTCTCTCCTGAAGACCCAAAATACATAACAAGTTTTAGGACGTTCTCAAAAGGCTTTGTAGCCCATGAAATGCACAAAGTAAAGTTATAATCCAAGAGCCTCACCGAGATGCTGAGCCACTTCCAGGACAAGTCTGGATTCCCTGCCACCTACTTCCAGGGCGTTGAGGATGGGAGGAAGGCCCTCGTCGAACTGGACGTCCACGACGGCACCGATGACAGCCACGATGCGCCCGGAGGGGAGTGGAGCAGCGGCAGGTGCGACATAGTCCCTACCTGTAAACCAGCACCCAGACAGACAGTTTAGATTGATAAAAATTAAACAGCACATTGTACAGTCAGACATTAAGGAGTAGTTCACCCAAAAAAAAACAAAAATACATCAATTACACCCCATGAAGCCTTGAATTGGAACATTGATATTTTTGTTTTGGTTGCATTTCTATGCCAATAATTTGATGACAGGAGACTCATGGAGACTCTGCCAGCCATCAAATGCTTGACTTAGAATGCAACAAAAACAAAATAGCCATGAATTCAAGGGGTGTGTAATTAATAGAAAATACGTTTTTGGGTGAACTACTCCTTTTAAGTCTAAAAGGATTACAAAAAGTCCTGGGGACTTGTTTTCATTTTCAGTGTATATCATTTAAAAAAATGACCCAATATCTTCCTACAATCTTGACCTTGCAGTCATTGGCGATTCCCTCTTTTCTCTTTAAAATCACAGTCAAGTGTAAAGGTTCGACCTTAATCCCAGACAACTGTCTGGCTGCCCGACGTGCAAAACACATGCATGTTATGGACATGCACTGTCGGTGCCCTTGACTGTCTAAGGCCCTAGCCTTCACTGGACCCCCGTCCTTGGGGTAGCACCCAGCGACTGCCCACTGCTCCTAAAAGTTATGATGGGTTAAATGCAGAATCATTTCCCTAAGGGGAGAAGGGGGGCCAACAAAATATAAACTCAATGTCAAGTGTTTATTCTGCAACGTCATGAATCTGCAGAGACACGAGGATGTTTAATATCCCGTGTTGATGTTAAAACAGCCCCTTCTCTTAAGTCAAGTATCAAGTAAGTATTAGGTAACTTAAACTCAAGGTGTGCGACAATGAATGGGATTTTAAGAACAGGCTAATGTCAGTTAGCCACCAAGCGGCACATCAATGACACAAGATGGGGGCGTGTGTAAGTCAAGGTTAGCAATTAGCATCCATGTCCACTGGGTTAAAACAAAATGCATCCAATGGCGATAGCAGCACAAGAAAAAGCAGACTTCTAGTTAATGCAACATTCATTCTGTCCCCTGAACTTGGTTGGCACTATAGCTGACACACTGATATTAGCCTTTTTAGCTTAGCCTGCTGTCGCAGCCAGGGCCTTATCCTCATGTCATTACTACACAGAGGTCATTACAGTGTAGCACACAACAACACACGGCAGTCACAGCATTCCAAATGACAAGGAGTAGATATGAGACAAATCAACATTTAAACCATAAGGGGATGCATTATCAACATAAACCCGGATTTATTTCACTCTGCGGCCTTGCAGGGCCAAACACTAGCACGTTAGCCCGGCATGTTGCTAACGCGAGTTAGCATCGGCTGCTGACAGCGGCCAACCCCCATTAAGCGAGCGACTCTTCGGTCAGGCATAAAAAATGCTCCATGCATGCGTGGGGGGAAACATCAACTTACGTGCGAGGACGGCTGGGGATCCAGCGAGGGCTTTGAGAGGCTGGACCCCAGGCTTGAGAGCCTGCAGAGCCCCGGTACAGCAGCGTCCTACAGCGCCTAACATGTTTATTAAGATGGCTGAAGGTGGAAAGAGACGTTTGATGGAAGAGGCTTTATAATGACTGGCCGGGGGAGGAGAGACTGAGCATGCGCCGGACACGTCACGGGTGGCGGTGTCGGTCGCGCGCGCAAAATAGCCGATCTACAAGCCCACAACCAGTCGCATCATCGACGCGCTGTGAGCTTGTAGATCGGCTATTTTGGCTACACATGCGTGCTCTTGCCTGCTTGCCCCCCAGCGTTGCCAGATTATGCGAGAGAAACAAGCAACCAGGTGAATGATTGATTGAATACTTTATTAACAGTTTTCAAAGACAAGCACCAGGGAAGTACAGTTCAATACAAGGTCTGTAAGGAGGATTTTAAACCCAAGAAAGCACTATGGCTTGTTTCCATTGGGGTCCTTTGTACTCAATTCATCAAAACATTTAATGACAGACAAATATATATACACTACTATACAAAAACATAAAATAAAAACCGAAAATAAAAATATATACAATAAACACATCGGGGGTTGGTTTTGACTTTTTACAGGGGCCAGTTCCAAATTGCATCCACCTGTAAGTGCTCGGTTTTGAAGGAGAGTAAGGATTCACATTTTTGTATTTCTGTTGGTAGGGCATTCCACATCTTTTTGGCATAGCAGTAGAACAAATGTAATCCCTTGTTAGAGCCAAATCTGGGTTGAACGTGATCAGTGGAGCTCCCTCTGGTGTTGTGATTGTGGACATTAGCATTAGCGTTTTTGAAGTAGTTTGACAGGTACATGAGTGACTTTGTGGTGTTGTGTATCTTAGACCAGGCCCATTGCAAGTTGTTGTACTCTGTCCTCTACCCTGAGCCATCCCACCCTAGCAAAATGAGCAGGGGTTAGCTGAGTTGTAGATGTAAGGCCAAGCAGTAGCCTGACCAGTTTGTTTTGGGATGTCTGGAGCCTTGTTTTTAAGGCCTTTGTGGTGCTATGGTACCATGAGGTGCATGCATAATCGAAGTGACCTTGGATGAGTGCTCCTGTTAGAGTCCTCAATGTATTGAAGTGACCAGAGAGGAGATCCTGTACAAAAATCTTGTTCTTTGGTTGACTTTTTTGATTACTTTTGTTGCCATTTTTTCCCTGGAAAGATTTGCCTCTAAAATGCAACCCAGGAAGGTAATTTCCTCTTTTCTTGTGATCACATTGTCACCCACTTTTACTGTGAAGCCGTTGGCCTTGCAGAGGTTTATTTTGGACGCAAAGAGAATGGATTCACTTTAACCCAGGTGTAATGGTAGTTTGTTATCAGCGAGCCAGGTGCAGATTCTACATAGTTCAGAGCTAAGGGCATTTTCATCCCGCAATCTCTATGAAAACAAGCCCAAAATAAGCAACTAGGGCAACTCAGTCAAACTTTATTGTCTAATGTTATTTTAGAGCAGTGGTTCCCAAACATTTTCATGTCAAGGACCCCAAAATGTATATGTTTCTTTGCCCACAGACCCCCATCTGAAAATATTTCATGCCAGTGACCCACATACAAGAGAAGACTTGTGTTTTTTAGAACGGCTTTTGAGCCTGAGCAACTCGCAACTTCCAATATGTATAACAATATTAATATTATAACAAGCAACTTTACAGAAAAACAAGCCCAATGTCGCTTATAATAAGCGGATATGGCAACACTGCTTGCCCTCCGCCCCCTGAGGTAAGGTTGTGTTGTGCGCATGCTCCGCGCAGCACAGCTGACATTCTGTCCTCTGGTGAATGATTTGTACTATTTTTGACAACAGATTTGTGTGTGTTTGTTGAACCACTGAAAATGTGTTGGTCGAACTGACACAAAGTTTACACGTTTCATCTGTGTAATTTTGTATCTATCAGGAAGGATATTGCTGTGTGAGTGAGTGGACAGTGGAGTGGCCCAAAAGTTGCCCAAAAGAAAGTGCACAATGAGAACACTGTGTTCCATTTGGTGGTGTGTGAGGCTCTCAATGGTCATTTAAGTCTGGCAGAATGTCATTTCTTAATTGGCTCAGCAAGCAAAGATGTACTGAGATTGAATCCCTTATCCCACACACCAGCTGCAGAACTACTAAATTGGTGCCTTTGCCTTAAGGTATGATGACACTAAGTATTCACCAACCATCATATGGACAACTGTCTCATAGGCCTATGTATTGTTGTTATAGCTCTATCATGCTGAAGATTTGAACTGCTATGAACCCCTTAAGCTTATAACTCAGTGTGCGTACACACATACACATACACACACACACACACACACACACACACACACACACACACAGACAGACAGACAGACAGACAGACAGACAGACAGACAGACAGACAGACAGACAGACAGACAGACAGACAGACAGACAGACAGACAGATAGATTAGATAGACACATTAGAGACAACTAGCCATTTTCATCTGGGTTTTAATACCCCCCCACCCGCAATCTGACTACTGTGGTGTTCAGACCTTGGCTGAACACACCCTGTATGTTCTATGTGTGCAGCTCAAAGGCTAAAGCAGGGCACTAAAACTGCTCAGGTTAGGGGTTCCATTCCTACCAGTTCTCGCCCGCCCCTCACGTTTTTATGCGAGAGCTTCTGGGGGACTTAGATTAGATTAGCTGTGTCGCGTAATATCAGGCCTGATCGAGGTAACTGGAAAATGTTTCCTTTTAATTCATAGACATTTACAGGGAACTGGCAATTGTCAAACTACCCCCCCCCCCACCCCTAAATTTAGAGTAGCCAAATAGTTTCTACCCCCTTTTTCTACCCAATTTAGTCGTTATGCCAAATGATTCCTCCCCACACACATTTCTGTGTTGTCACTGTTGTTGTATCCTTCTGACTCACCTGCCAGTGAGGAGCCCCCACCGGGAAGACGTAGTCGTAGGGCCTTGGTCCTACTCCTCCCGCCCAACACTCCCCCCTGACAGGTGCCACCCCAGCCCGTAGGAGTAATGACCAGTATCAACCTCATCAATTACACACCCCATGAAGCCTTGAATTCATGGAAATGTTTTTGTTTTTGTCGCATTCCTAAGCCAATAATTTGATTACCGTCTCCTACCGGTTAATGTATCCGGTATGAGACACAAAGGAGACTCTTTGTGTCTCCTACCGGAAATAGAATCAAATTACTGGCTTAGGAATGCGACAGAAACAAAAAAAAATCTCATGAATTTAAGGCTTCATGGGGTGGGGTGTGTAATTGATTGAAAATAAGTATTTTTTGGGGGTGAACTATTTCATTAAGCACAGCCCCTTAAAGACTGCTTTATTGCCTTATGGGCACCAAAGCGTATTAAAGTGCCTTTGTTTTTTCCTTCATTTTATTATTCAATGTTAATTTGTGCAGACTCATAATAAATAATAAACTGTAGTACATCTGTTAAAGATACAGTTGACGACTTGACAAACTCACTCCTGCAAGTTGAACAAATCTGAAATACTGCAAAACTAATATATTACCCCACCGTCATCAGTGTGCTTAATAAAAAAAAGAAGTCATCATCAGAGTTAGGGAAGTTACTTTCAAAATGTAATATGCTACATATTACATTTAAAAAAAAAGTTATTTTATTAAAATGTTATGTTTAATACAATATTACTTTCAGTCTCAACTAATGTTACTTTTGCATACTTTTGTGTTACTTTCACAAACACCCTCAAATAAAGTGCAAAAGGACTAGGCATAATATGGAAGAGGTTAGGCTACATGGAATAGAATAGAATAGAGTACCAAAATAATTATATTTTAGCAGGCTGAATTCTAAAGCAGCACTATGTAACTTTCCTCTTCTACCCCAGATTTGAACCCGTTTTCCTGCACAAGTGCTGACATTTTATTTTACCATTGAGCTAATAAAGCCTGCCTGCTTGCTCAGGGGATAAATTGAATCTTGACCATCAGGTCAAAATTAGTGTCAGATCCTGTGTCTAAGTGAGACATGACCTTTGACACAATCTAAATGTCTCAATAGAAGAGCAGGGAGGCCAAATACAACCACCCCAATTGTATAAGTTATATTGTATTAACATACTCTACCATACAGATTGGACAAAATAAAATAAAAAGTTACATTGTGCTGCTTTAATGTCATGATGAAACACAAACAGCTCAAAAGCAGCAGCAAGGTATTCATTTTGCCAGAAAGATTAAAATAAAATAAATTATAAACAGTCTCTGAAAGTAATAAGTTAGCCTACTTACTTGACAAATATTGCACAATTTATAAAAGTAATGTTTTATATTAATTCATTTTTCATTAAAGTAATATTACTACTTTAACTGGAGGGTGTGTGCACTAGATAATAGTGGCCTAATAATGGGCAGTGGGCTTACTTTCTCTGTCCACAACACACTAACACCCATACTTGTATTACCATGTCCTACAGACGTCGGTCCACCATGTTGCCACTAGAGTGCGCTGCTGCTACACTAAAAAGAGTGTTCCATTGGAAGATGCCGGGTAAGTTTATTTGCATAGCACATTTCATGATACTATACAAAGGCTAATCGCAAGTGCTTTTAATACATAAAGCATACAATTTAAGGACATAATTAGACATTTTAAAAGACGTGGAAAATAGAATACAGACATTACGTGCTATTATGGTTTTACTTATTCTCACACTGTCAGAATTAAACTCCTATCATCAGGCGTGTGTGTCATAGTGCGTAGGAGCACATACCTAACCTATGTCTGGTTTCAATAGGCGCCTCTATATAAAACCGTTTCTACTGTACAACACAATACTCTATCCTAGTGGTTCTCAACCTTTTCAGGCTGTGACCCCCAAAAGAATCCTATTTGAACTGGGGACCCCCCACCCTGACAAGCACTTGGAATTGTAGGAGTTGAGGCATGACATTTAGTTTGACTCATAAATATTGTGAAAATAGCAGATCTACAAGCTCACAACGCCTCGCGTTGCGGGCGTTGTGAGCTTGTAGATCGGTTATTTTCAAAATCTTTGCCTCTTTCTTATATTATTTGACAATTTGGCCAATGTTTGACCAGTTTTAATAGTATACTTTGTTGACCTTTGATGCAGTAATGGTATTTTTTTCAATTCAATAATTTTAAGGTATTAAAAAGGTCTTAAAGTTCCTTATATTGTCACTTTACTGTCATCTGGGGACCTCCCCAAAAAAAATCCTGTGGGGACCCCCCCTGGGGGTCTGACCCACAGGTTGAGAACCACTGCTCTATCTGAAAGTAGTAAAATCACCATTTTGCCTTAGAGGAAAAAGGGGCAACGGCAGAAGTGTATCAGAACAAAAAAGGATAAACAAACGTTTTGAACGTAGATTTAAAAGGAGTCTGAGTTGCCGCAAGTCTCGTATCCTCTGAAAGTTTGTTCCAACTGTGTGGCATAATAACTAAAAGCTGCCCCACCATGATTTGTTTTAGCTCTGGGAACAGTTAGTACTGTGAATGGTCCGGATGACCTGAGCTTTCTTGAGGGTTCATAAGGTAAAAGTAAGTCAGAGGTGTATTTTGGCCCTAAACCACTGAGTGATTTAAGGCCACCACCAATATTCTTTAATCAATTCTATGACTTACTGGTAGCCTGTACAAAGACCTGCGAATTTGTGTCATGTGTTCAGCTTTCTTAGTTCTAGATATAACTCTAGCAGCTGCGTTCTGAATGAGCTGTAGCTGTCTCTTGGATATTTGGGCAGACCTACTGTAGCTGATAGAGTCTTGTTTGGACATGAATCCTCCCATTGCTATATTTTAAAGATAGCAATCCGCTGACTTTGGTATTGACTTAATGTGGATATTAACTTTTTTATCTGAATCCATAATTACATCAATAATTCTGGTTTGGCCTTTAGCATTCCTAAACCTTGGAGTCAAGGTGAGCTCTCTAACTTATAGCCATTCTTCCCTGGCACCAATCACACTTACCTCAGTTTTGCCGTTGGACCATTGGACCATAGTCACTCGATGAGAGTTATGTAAATTAGAGTGTTGACCGTATAATTATGGTATTTTGGAATAATTTGCCCTAATGGTAGCATGTAAAAAGTATAGGCATATTAAGGAAATATATCTTATGTACTGAACGAGCAGCTGAAACATGCAGTACTACTGTCGATAGCAACATCTATGACAGATTTACTGATAGGAAGTTGTGAATTTGTGTTCGGTTCTTATGTCAGGAGGCACCCAAAAGAGTTCAGTGACTGGGCGAAATGAGACCATACAATTTGGGGTGCAACAATGGTAACTTATATCATCTTCTTGAGTATAGGGTAACAGTAGTAGTCATACACTGTCCTTAGCTTGTATGATTTTGCAACGTTAGGTTTATCGTTTGCTGATGTGACTCCGAGTCCTGAGTAGGCTAAGACTGCTGCATCAGCTGTCCCATTAGAGATGAATCATGTCAAAGTTAATAGGTGTTAGGTGGATGCTTGTTGAGCTAGTGTGTATACTAAAGTGTAGGTGAAGATACGGCCTGATCCGTGTTCAGAGCGCGTGCAGAGCATGGTTTTGAGCATTCAGGGCAGTATCACTGACCTAACATTAATTAAACAAAGCCTCTTCACTGGGAAGTGTCCACTTCATATCACTGATGAAAAATGTAATCTCACCATAGCCTCTACCTTCCTCTGACATTTTAATTAGATTTTCACATAGCGGCTCCTCCTAAATAGCACAAAGAGAGATTGATTCCACATCACTTTTATTTGTACGTGACCAAAAACAACAACAACACAAAACCTAATATGTGACTTGAATATGAAGTACAAATAAGTGACTATTTTCTGACAGAGGATGTATGTTCTTTACAGACATGTTTAGTTTTCTGGGTAGAATAGCCTATTGTCTAATTTACATTTTGGACCAAAATGAGTTCCATGCTTTGGATGCTCCAGGCTGCATGGTACTGTAGATTGCTTCCATATTAAAAATTCCAGGGATGGTTTTGTCTAGTAGTCGATAAAACGTATTCTCTGAAGTTTTGTTTTATTTAATCTCAGAGGCATAGCACTCTTGCACCTTACCTCAAAAGCTTCAGGCATTTTGCTCTCTCAGTAGAATAATTGCTTTTATCTCATTAATCAATACCAAAGTAAAATCACTGAATGTAAACTAAACCTTTATAAGCATAACAGTTAATAGGTACTTTTTTATAAGTGTATGCATTTTTGTATTGATGTTTTTGTGTGTCCATCCTTCTCAATTGAAAATCTGTCCTGTATTCTAAACAGCACAGCCTCTGTAGAGTTTGTTTCAAAACCGGCTGCTTATTTTGTTTGGAAGACACTGTATTTGATTTAACAAGCCGTGGCTTCTCTATTACCCGCAGATGGCAATCTGCATGCATGCATAGTACATCTTTGCTAGTCTGTATTTGTCTGGGAAAACATTGCACACATAGTTCAGCTGAGCATCATTAACATGTCAGAAATGTAGGGTCTTGACGAATGAGTCCCATGACACTGGTTAGTGCTGTTTGGTGCTTTGTGGTATCCATTGTTGTGTGTCGGTATAAGGGTGGTGAAGTTTTGGGCAAAGCACAAGATGATCAATGCAACAAGACAACACAGAATGAGTCCCAGATCTTGCTGCTTCTTTTAGCTCTTGTCTTGTCATGCTGATGCTTATGAGAGTTTTCGGATCACAGGAAAACTGTGCAATAGGGCTCTGGTCCTTGCATTCTACTCTTGTTTGCTCATTTTACAGTATATGGAATCTAAAACACGACCGATGGGACTAAAAAGCAAGGAGTTTTAAAAAAGAGCCGGTAAATGATGAAACGTAGAATAAGTTTGATCTTTCATTCATTTTAACGGCTGGTTCGAAGCAAAGGAAATATTTAACTCAGAACTCAGAATATTTTTTATTGTAGTAGAACATTGCAGGAATTGGTTATGATGCCAGATGAAACATGAGGAAATAACAATTTACAACACAACGGACATGACAGATTGCCACTACAAGACAAACTGCAATGTTTATTTGTTTATTTGTTAGGATCCCCATTAGCTGTGACCTAAAGCACCGCTAGTCTTCCTGGGGTCCACATATAAAACATTTAAAAACATACATTTAAGAAACAAAACATAAAGAAAAAAGAAAATGTGCAAATGATTAACATTGTGCAAATGACAATGTCAACCTTCAGTGTCAGTCATGGAAATCAGTATTTCTGTTCAAAATGTGTGCATAATCCATTTAAATCATTTAACTCACTTTGTTATTCCTTTTTGTATTCAGTTCTACTTTTGATTCATATGACTAGAACTTCGGCCGCGCTGCGCGCGGCCTCAGCTCTATCGCCCGCGCCCACATAGCACCTGCGCCCACACAGCGATCTGTGCGCCCGCCCTGCACCCCTCCTCCTCCCCCAATGTGCAGTATTGAGAGCCCTGACGTCACAACATTTGGAGTGATGGCCACTGCACTCTGGTTGATTGGAATACACCTAGGGCCCGGGTACTGCTGAGATGAGAGAGGAGATGTGTATGTTAGACACAATATGACTCTGAGCAGGCATCACAGTGTTTAAATTGCATCTGGTGAAGAAGAGACTTTATTTTCCTATGTAGGTAGTATTGTGTAAATACTGTATGTACAGTACAGTAGAGTACGTACTGTACTGTACCTGTACCTGTACCTGTACCTGTACCTGTACCTGTACCTGTACCTGTACCTGTACTGTACTGTACTGTACTGTACTTGTACTGTACTGTACTGTACTGTACTGTACTTGTACTGTACTGTACTGTACTGTACTGTACTGTACTGTACTGTACTGTACTGTACTGTACGTACTGTACGTACTGTACTTGTACTGTACCTGTACCTGTACCTGCACTGTACTGTACTGTACGTACTGCACTGTACTGTACGTACTGTACTGTACGTACTGTACTGTACGTACTGTACTGTACGTACTGTACTGTACCTGTACCTGTACTGTACGTACTGTACTGTACTGTACTGTACTGTACTGTACTGTACTGTACTGTACTGTACTGTACTTGTACTGTGCTGTACCTGTACTGTACGTACTGTACTTGTACTGTACTGTACTGTACCTGTACCTGCACTGTACTGTACTGTACTGTACTGTACTGTACGTACTGCACTGTACTGTACGTACTGTACTGTACTGTACTGTACGTACTGTACTGTACCTGTAATGTACGTACTGTACTGTACGTACTGCACTGTACTGTACGTACTGTACTGTACTGTACTGTACTGTACCTGTACTGCACTGTACTGTACTGTACGTACTGTACTGTACTGTACCTGTACTGCACTGTACTGTACTGTACTGTACTGTACTGTACTGTACTTGCACTGTACTGTACTGTACCTGTAATGTACGTACTGTACTGTACATGCACTGTACTCTACGTACTGTACCTGTACTGTACGTACTGTACTGTACTGTACTGTACTGTACTGTACTGTACTGTACTGTACTGTACTGTACTGTACTGTACTTTACCTGCACTGTACTGTACTGTACTGTACTGTACTGTACTGTACTGTACTGTACTGTACTGTACTGTACGTACTGTACTGTACTGTACCTGTACTGTACCTACTGTACTGTACGTACTGTTCTGTACTGTACCTGTACTGTACCTGCACGTACTGCACTGTACTGTACTGTACGTACTGTATCTGTACTGTACCTGTACTGTACCTGTACTGTACCTGTACTGTACTGTACTGTACTGTACTGTACTGTACGTACGTAATGTACTGTACTGTACTGTACCTGCACGTACTGCACTGTACTGTACCTGTACTGTACCTGTACTGTACTGTACTGTACTGTACTGTACTGTACTGTACTGTACTGTACTGTACTGTACGTACTGTACTTTACCTGTACTGTACTGTACTGTACTGTACTGTACTGTACTGTACTGTACTTTACTGTACAGTACGGTCTGTACTGTACTGGGGGGGAGGGGGGAGCTGTATAGACCAAGGCAGCGCTTGTTTCTGTGTGCTCTGCAGGGGAACGAAGGTGCTGAGGTTTTCTGACAGATGATGATGATTGGCTGTTAAAAGAACCCTCAGGAAGTAAATTGCAGCTGGCGAAGTGATTTGCATAAGTATTGGGGCATAATGCGTTTGTTATTGATTGTACATCCTGCAAGTACAGTAACGGTATGGGAAGCAGCTGTAAACACAGGCAGAATATTGAGGAATTTTGGGGGAAAATGTGGAGTTATTTGGGCCATGTGTCTGCTCGGCCATGAGCCTCATACACTCGTGTACACTCCATGAGTGTGGCCGCCAATTATGGTAGCAGGATATAGCCTATTATTAGTTACATGTGTTGTCTCATGTGTAGTTAGCCTATTGGTTCATGAGGAGCTGAAGTCTTATCTTCAATAACTTGATGTGGAGAAGAAGAGCTTTGATTAAATGCCAAAAAGTCAAGTCCCCTGTATGTCTCCATTTGCACCATAGGTCAGTGGTTCTCGTTCTCTACCTGTTTTTGGGGGGCCCCAGATGACAGTGAAGTGACAATTCAAGGACTTTTAAGACCTTTTTAATAACTAAAAAAAAATAAGAAAAAGAAAAAATACCATTATTGCGTCAAGAGTAATCAACAAACTATACTGTAAAAAAAACCAAAAAACTGTAAAAAAATATATATATAAGGAAGCGGCAAAAATGTTGAAAATAGCCGTTCTACAAGAGCGTGTAGATCTGCTATTTTCACAATATATATCTGTGGAACCGAGTCAAACTAAATGGAATGCCTCAACTTCAAATATGATTATTTTGGGGGGTCGCTGCCTAAAAATGTTGAGAACCACTGCCTTAGGTAATAGCATGGTTCAAAAGGTGTATCACTGCTTCAAGCACATGTTATAAAGTACATGTGTAGAAGCTGGTCTCTATTATTATGCCCAGTGAGTTAAGCTGGATCGGTTTCATACTTTGTTGTATGACAGTGTCGCTTGCCGAAAATTTTCGATCTACCAGCTCACAATGCAGTGCGTCACAACACGTTGTGAGCTTGTAGATTTACTATTTTCAGTGAGCGACGAAATTAAGCCTTCGAGAAAGAGGCATACGATAATATTGCTCAAGCAGTCAAATTAACTTTGCAGTCATCTCCACTAGGCCGAAGGCCAGGGGCAGACATTATGTTTTCACCCCTGTCAGTGTGTCTGTTTGTGTGTGTCTCGCGAATTACTAGACTGATCAGCACCAGATTCTTAGTGTAATGCTGTAATGAAATGCTGCCAGCAGGCCAAGGTCACTCGGACTTGTCGAGTCCCCATACACATACGCCTACGCCCTATGCCTATACAGTTTACGCAATGCTACACATCATCCCTGCGATGTCAAATTCGGACTCTTAGGGTGGATTCAGACTGGGTCCGATTGTTTCGAACCGTTCCCGAGTACGATTGGCCTCTCCCAGCTGGCCAGCATTCACATTGGCCAAAATGCTTCCGTACTCGAGTACACTTCATTCAACAGTAATGGTAAATATGTGCCTCATGGGGGCGCTGTTGACTATGGGGCTTTTTGAGATAGAGAATGTCATTCACAGAAGAAGAGTCACTTGTCAGAGTTTAAAGTGAATAATAAAGTTTGACTGTGTTCCTGACGTTGTCTTGAGTTATAATAATAACAGAACAACAATACACAAAGCAGTGTGTGCATTGGTCTTTGAAACCTCAAAATGTAACGTTGTCTCTCGCGTCTCTGTTATTATCAATATGATAGTCACGTCACTGATGCATCCTTGGTATTTTAGCAGTGACGTCCCGGACTAATCCTTGGTATATTTATCCTTATATACACGTTCGCTACACATGTGTTTTTTGTTTATTATTTTTCACGGCTCGCGCTACTCAAACACTAGCGGGATTATTATTTCTTGTCAACATTCAAGTAGAACTATGAGAAGGTATAACCCAGCTAAAATAATGCGTCATTATAAAAATATATAAATGATGATATGATTAGCAGTCCACTTCCTCCTGTCGGTACGGATGGATTCACATTGCAGCGTACCGTACCCGAGGACGCATCAATCGCACCCGAGACTACCTCGGGAGGCAGTCCCAGGTACGGTACGGTGATCCGCTTCGGGGAACGGTACGCTACATTCACACTATCACAACATCTGCCATGTGGTCCGGGGTGCGCACCCGGTACCATAGTCTGAATCCGAGATTTTTATGACTAAAACATTATTTGAACCAATCTGTTAATTCTGCCCAGAGCTCTTAAGCCCAATATCACCCCTGGACAATCAGAGATTCCCTCATACCTGAATGGTAGATATTTGATCATAGTCCAAGTTCGAATCCCGGGTGTTAAAATTGCATTTACCTCTCTCTGTCAGCAGAGGACATTAAACTAATGGATTGCAGCTTCAACAGGGTGCAACACAGTAGAAGTCACAAACAATTGCTATTTTCAAACATGCACATGTTTTCACCCTAAAAGCATCGGCTTAAAAGAAGTGTTATGTAGGAAGGCATTTCAACTCTCTAACCCACAACAAACACCCTGCCTCTATAATACGCTCACAAATGTTTTCCACTCCAAAGAAAATACCACATGTGCTTGTGCACCACTATGTTGCCTATTATTGTCCTAGATACATTATATTTCAGCAGCTTTTTCAGAATCTCCTGGGACAGCTTGTCAGCAGACAACCTTTAACCTTCCACAGACACTCCATTCAGGAAACACAGTTTTCCTCCAGCGAAACATGTTCTTGGCAAGCACTTCAAAGGTGAATATATATAGAACCTGTTAATTAGCGAGAGATTGCAAGTCTTGGCATGGGCTGTTAGTGAAGGCTCACAGCACAATACGGGAAAGACATTAAGTGGTACCAGGTCAAATACTGTAGTGGCCATGGAGTTGTAAATAATGTTGGTGTATATTATACAGTAGATGCCACTGGGCACAGCTCACTTCTGGCTTCATGGCTTTCAAAAGAAAAATGACAAGGCATTTCAGTTAGCAAATGAAAGAGTCCTTTGTTGCCAACTTAGCGTGCATGTTGTGGCACACACAGGTCATCATAAGGTTTTCAGGGTTTTCTTTGGCCTCACAGGGTGCCAGTTAGGCAAGGTTTGTTTGCCATGAAGGAGAATTTAATGAATGCCTGAAAGTTTAAAGATATTCACGGAAATGATTCGTCCAGAAGCTCTAAACCCCATCTGTTACACCCTGTACACAGCGTGCCGGTTAAACACTTCAAGATTATTTGCACATTTATTTGTTAATTTAAGTCTGAGTTACAAATGGATAAATGAACGCTGATAATTTGACTGTGTACTGCAACTGTCAGTTCTCCTTTAGATCAGACTGTTATGGAAACTTGTCGGGACACAGATAAGCTACAGCTTGCTAGGGGTAATCTTATGGAATTACAAGAGCATGATGGAAGAAGTGGATAATGGAGATGGTTAGTCATTCACCCCAGTCGCTCATGTCGCTCACGTCTGCAGAGCTGTAACTTCATATTCAAGGAACATGCATTATCTTGTGAAAACAGTGTTTAGGCTTAATTTCACAGGAAAGGTACCAGGAAGGGTGTGGGGGTCCAGGGTGGGAGGGGGGTATCAAATGGGTAAGTGATGGCTTCCACGATGCCATAAAATGAAGAGTATTTCCGTGGGATTTCTTTGTGTACTTTGTTTTATGACACCCATCTGTTGGCAAGACCACTATTAAAGAAATTACACCTCAGGGTGCAAACCATGCCCACATCAACAACATCGCTTGTTCTACGTCTCTCCATTCCTGAGAAATGACCAATCATGACCTTGACCTTGACCTTTGACACTTCTCACCCAAAGGTTACTCATCTCTTCAGGGCAGCACACTGATCATTCATACCAAGTTTCAGGAAAATCGGCAAATCCGTTCTTGAATTATTTTGTCACACACACACACACGCACGTGCATGCGCACACGCACACACACACACACACACACACACACACACACACACACACACACACACACACACACACACACACACACACACACACACACACACACACACACACACACACACACACACACACACACACACACACACACACACACACACACATACACACACACACACACACACACACACACACACACACACACACGCACACACACACACAGGAGTGATTACAATACCCTGCTATGCATTGCTGAGGGCAGGGTGAACAGTTTCCATATTCTAATAAAAATGCAATCAATATTTCCATATTTTACAAGAGGATGAACTAATTATGCTATTATGCTATTATGCTATTATACGATATTATCTCTTTGCAGGGTGCAGCCAATTTCTTTGTGCTGTGTAAAGTGAATGCACAGCACACACGCCGCCCTCAAGGTGTTGATTGTTATACTGCTGGAAGCTTCTGAACCTGTCTATCAAATGCCATGAACACGCCAAGAAATGGAGGAAGAACATCCAAGCCAAAGGCATTTTTTAGATTTGTCGGGATTGGGACATCTGGGTTTTTATAAGGTCCATTGCACATCGCATCATTTTAACTATCTTGACAATGAATTTATTGCGCCGCTCAGATTTCACACTATTGGTTTAAACATGATTGAGTCTTTCAGCTTACTGTGTGTCTTAAGAGCTAATGACTTGTAAATGTTCATCTAAATAACAAGCACCTTATTGTAATGCTCTTCTTTACGTTTGCCATGTGTCATGAATTACATGAACAGAGAAACTGTTTGATCTATTTGTGATAATAGCTCATCAAAGCAGGAGCTTTTACAACAGAGGGGGCCGAGTCAACTCCTCCAAATCCTCCGTGTAAAGTAGTTCTAAACTAATACTATATAAAAGTGACAGTGATAATTCCCACAGGATAAGTACTTGCTGTGTTCTATCCACTTCACTACAAGAAGGGGTGGGAACGCAGCCACATTTAAGGAGGTCCATCTTTCAGGGCAACATTCTTGGGTGACAGCCCGCCTGTGGTCGCGTTATGCCTCTGAGTGTGGAATACAGTCGACTATAAAAACATGCACATGTCATTCTTGCAACAGAGCTTTACAGTAGCAGACAGAGAGGGACCAATGGGCTTTTGAATTGCTCTGATCCAGAGCCAGGGTCCTAAAAAAAAGATTGATATGGTGGTTTAACCACTTACACCCTATATAAATTTGCATCAACAGTGAAAATTGCCAATGTACAAGCTCACAATGTGCCACAATGCAACACGCTGTGAGCTTGTAGATCTGCTATTTCCGCTAGATTTTTTTGCCAAATATTTGTCTATTTTCCCCAAATGTTTGTCTATGTTTGCCAATCATGATACTGTATGTCCATAATAGGGATGGTAGCGTTCACGTGGTTCGATAAGAATCAGAAACAGGTTTACTCACCACCTACCTGTACATTTACCGCAACTGCAGGTGTGATTCAATTCAGAAGAAGCAAAATTAGTAGTTAAAGAATTTAATTTAACTCCCATTGTGGTGCCACTACCCAACACCTGTTCTGACTGTGAATTCAAACATTGTTCCATTCAGCAGATGTGAGCAAGTCGTCCCAAAGACCAAAAAAAAAAAAAAAGTACTATTGTAAATCAAGGATGAAATTAATATATTTTTTTGTGTCAGATCTGTTGTAGTCTCTGGCTTCAGGGAATGTGTTTATTGTCATGAGACTGCGTTATATGATTCCCCAGGTGAAGGATGGGTACACTGCCTTCGCTAGGTGTTTGCCTTCAGGTATTCATTCCCTAGCCGCCCTCTCCCAAGGTTTCTGGACTTTTCTGAAGGAGAGACACCTGGAAAGCCATTTCCATGCACTGTAGCAAAAATATACTTCAGGTTACTGTAATGTGAAGGGAACTGGAGATATCCCAGGTTCTCTCTCTGCAAGGCTGGGACCGAAGCTGCCAGGGCATCAGGCAAGAACCAACAAAGCCATGTTATGTGATTTCAACTTGTTGTCATAGTTATAAGAATAATTACCGAGACAGCCTGGAGCTGCACTTTTATACATCTGTTTTTACAAAGCAGAGTTAACTAAATAAGAATGACATTCCTCTAAAAAGGAAGGGGAAAAAACACTGGTCGGTCTGTCATAAAGCTGTTCCACCCTCTCCTCTCTTTGGAATCAAGGAGTGTCTGTCTCTCTGGCCATCCCTCCCATCTACTCCTCCTTAAAATGGGAGTCGGAGAGTTTGAAAGAACGCTGGCCCGTCCCTCATTTACTTTACCTAAGGATGTCTTTCATTGAAGCTCGATCGAGGAGTCCAGTGTGAGTCAGTAGTTCAGAACACAGGCTCAGTGTGTTATGTCACATTGTTACTGCTGGACCTGATCAACACCTGGCTTATCAATACCCAATCAACACTCACCTTGGCCTGCAGACTCGTCACTGAGGGGGAGGTCACGCTTGATGCTCAGGATAGTGGATATATCTACTCTGAACGCATTTGCAAACGTTCACTTGACTGTGCTGAGCCGCTGGGGATAAGGACTGAGCCCTGAGTCAGCAGAGCTGCATGGTGAGTTACTGAGTGCATTCTCCAAGAACGAGACATGTTTCAATCTCACACGCGTGTTCTAGCTTGCCATTTGAATGTGTGTTTCTGTGTGTACATGTACAGTATAAAAATGTCATGACCTTTTCATACCTCTCTACTGCTCTCTTTCCCTCTCTTTCGCTCTCCCCCTCTCTCTCTCTCTCTCTGTCTCTCTCTGTCTCAGGGCAGTAGTGGAGGCCATGTCCCCCCCGCTGTGCTGGCTGTTGTTGCTGCTGCTGTGTGGCGTCCAGTGTCTTTGGGCCCAGGACTATGAAGAGGAGTATGAGGAAGAGGTTGTGGACACTAGGAGGAAGAAAAAGCCTTACACGACCAACACCATACCCAAAAATGGCAAATGTAAGTGGTAAAGTATGAAATAGTTGCTCTAGGAGTGTTCATGTAACCTATGCTGCAGGCATCAGAGAAATGGTTTACTGGTTTCTAATAGAATCCAGGGCAACCTTGAGGTGTGCATTAGTTGAGCCCCATGGCCCAAGTTGACCTACATGACCTTGAGCTTTGATCCCCAAATTGCACCATATGTCAGATACTGAGGTAGAGATCTAATATGCTATGAAGTTTCAAGGCCCTGTGTTGTGATTTGACGATGATACAATGTGTTGAGTCGTTTCTGGCAAATTGACATACAGACTAGTTTCAGAATCGCTTTGCAGGTCAACTAAAAATAAACCTTCACTTTTCTGATGTGAGGCTGAAGTGTTTAAGGCCTGAAAATGTAAGTCTCCTGTTTTGGAACAAATGTTCTGGTGCAGTTGGGGAAAAAATGCAACACTCAATGAAGAAGCTGCTGGAGGATGTAATTCATTTGGATTGATCACATCTCCTCCATTCATCAGCACCATCCGTCTTTTGTGGGATTGTTTCATGCTCTGCTACCTAAATGTTTTATTCCTTGAAAACTCTCTGCGTCCTCAGGCACATTCTCAATGTGACACATCACTGTGAAGATAAATGTGAATTACCCTCAGCCTATTACATCCGTGCCCCCTCTACCTTGAAGGTTGGCGCAGCACACAGGTTCAGTTACTTTTATTTCGGCGTACAGTCAAACGTCAGATTTGTGATCTTGGTGTCATGGGTTCACGGTTCACGCTGATCTGACCCCTGCCTACAGCCTGATCTGTAAATCACTTAAGACTCTTTTGAAGGCTCCAACCGTAACAGATCTTCACCTCCTCCCAGACTCTGAACCACACAGCAGCTTTGCTCCCACTGAGGCACCACGTTCGGTTGCGTGTCACGTTTTTATTGTTTAGCCGGACATTAAAATAATCTATATCTTTGAAAAGGCCTTGACCCTTTGGAACAACTTGCACCAAACCCTTTGATATACCTTACTGCTTTGGTTAATGCGGAATTGAACTTTGATCTGGTCTGGTTTTCCTTTGAACCACAAAGCAGCTACTTTCAAAGCTGCCATGATTAAAGCAGACACGTGTGATCTCTTTTTTTGGTTTGACCTCTTAACATTAATGACTTCAGCTGGAACTCTTTGCAAAGCCAAGGATGAGTAATATCATACAGAATCTAAAATTGTATGCAAGCTGTGACCTTTGACCTTTCAAACACTTAATCCTCCTATGAACACAATTGGCCGGGTTTGCGGGTGTGAACCTGGGCAGTTGATCTCTTGTCGCAGCACTGCAACTCCTACAGGTTGGTTAGGGTGTCTGTTCAGCGGGGAGCAGAACTAGAAGGGATAGTTCAAGTTCAAGTTCAAGTTCATTACTGTCAGGTGAAAAGACGCAGACTGGCAACATGACGTGTTACAAGGAGACACATGGTTGCCTACACGACCACCCGTAACAAGACCAACCTTAGGCGCCATCAATGATTACAGTATATGGGGGAATTGGGAATTGGCATAACGGCTAAATTGGGAGATATTATTTGCCTTTAGAGTAGTATAGTCAAATAGCAGAATTGAATAGCACAGTAGTAGTGACAGTAAATGCTAATGTGAATCTCCTCTTCCCACTCAGCACCCGGCGATGAAAACTGCAGTTTGGAGCTGTCCTTTCTGATTGACAGCTCGGAGAGCGCCAAGGACAACCACGCCCAGGAGAAGCGCTTCGTGACGGACATCGTGGACCGCCTGCAGGGCCTCCGTTTGCAGACGGGGCGCGGCCTCCTCTCGCGCTCGGCCCTGCTGCAGTACAGCAGCCATGTCATCGTCGAGCAGACCTTCAAACAGTGGCAGGGCGCGGACAACTTCAAGGCCCGCATTGCGCCCATCATCTACATCGGCCACGGCACCTACACCACCTACGCCATCACCAACCTCACCCGCCTCTACCTGGAGGAGTCGGGTCCCAGCAGCATCAAGGTGGCCGTCCTGCTGTTTGACGGCGTGTCCCACCCCAGAAACCCTGACATTTTCTCTGCCGTGGCCGACGCCAAGAATCAGGGCATCCGTTTCTTCACGATAGGCATCACGCCGGAGGCTAACGAGGCCTCCAACATGGCCCAACTGAGGCTGATTGCTAGTGCGCCAGCAACACGCTACCTTCATAACCTGCAGGACCGGGGCATCGTGGACAAAGTCATCAAAGAGATTGTGAGTTCAAACGAAAATGCTAAACTTTCTTTAATCTGTATGATAGTGCAGTGGATGAGATTTAGACGCTGACTCAGCTTTTCAGCTCTCTCCTGCACACTCAATCGTACAGTACATGTAACTGCTTGAGCAGATTTCAAATATGATCAGTCTCCTCCCCTCTCCTAGAAGCTCATGTAAATGAATCATAGAATTCTGTCAAAGGGGCAGTGCAATACAAATGTAACATTTAAAGTTACTGTTTGATTTGCAGAATTCTGGAATTTTATTAGAAACTGGAAACTTCAGACATGCAGCTGAACATCGAAAGGCATTTTGGTCAATTGGAAATGATGTATGCATTTTAGTGCAACCAACATGCTTAAGTGTTATAGTTCCCAGCTGTGAGATTGTGCTGTACTTGTACTTGAATACCGTGATCAAAATGCAAGATGCCTGATAATTGTTTACTGCTGGCGGCAGTGAATTCACATCAGAAGGCAGCTTTAGAAGTAAAAAAAAAAACAGGCAGAGCTGAGCCAAATGAATGAAATTAAAAACAACTCCCATGCAAATCAGGTCAGCACTTCCTCTCAGTGACGTGTGTCAAACCTCCTCACCGGGCTGACTGACTCTTCGGGTTACAGCAACTGCACCTGCCACCTGTTGCAATAAAAACTGTGGATCCGGTCGTCTTTGTCATCACATACGCATGATAATAATAACCGTGTTAAACAGAAACATTATCACTCTCTGTGCTCTGTAATCAGCACTTGGCTTATACAACTTTGATAAATGACTATTTTGGATTGGCCTTTGGACAGGGATCTTTGTGTGCCATTTGGATAGATTACCATTAAGCACTTTGCTTCTTGTACTCTAAATTGTTTTCCTTGACTTGGTTGATTGGGTTGATTGGGGTGATTGTCAGAAACGTCCGGTCTGTTTCCAGTCAGACACAATTAGAACATATGTTGCACAGCAACCTCCAGTTGCTATGGAGCTCCATCCACATTGACTGCTCACATCTGCTGTGCATTTGAGAAGCTTTTGTGGAAAAATCGCGGGCGCAGTCGGGAGAGAGAGAGAGCGAAGGAAGCCCGGCAAGATCATGCATGCACGTCGCATAGCTCAACGAGCTCCATGCACGCTACTCCGTCTGTTGACGCAGGTGGTAGACATCAAAAACACGATAAAGAAAACCATCCCTGTGGGATCCGGCACCTACGTGCCGCCGAGCGCCTCTCACATTGATTTGGCCGGGCAGTCTTACGAGCTTCAACCTTGTCTTGGGCTTGCATGCAAGCACCCAATGGCACCCGGTCCAGCGTTGAAACTTTCATCCCTCTCTCTCATGGCTCGCTCAGTATACACAGCATCTGAAAGTCATAAGCGCGTCTGTCCCGACTCGCAGCGCGTCTTTTATCTCTGGAATGCCTTTCTGTTTTTGGGGGTTTGACCGCGGTGCTCCAGTGGGGGATGAACAGACACTACAGACAGTGGCCTCACACACACGCAGACACAACCTCCGTCATCATCCCTGCGGACAAATATACTGCATGCTCTGAAAGGCTATCAGACTGACCAGTCCATGTGGTTTGTGTTTAGCCTCAGTGGAATTTTCCCCATTCCGTCTGTTGTATAGAGAGAATGCGGCTGGCTTTCATGTTGAGAACTTCAAGTGTATTGGGTGAAAAGCACGGCCTTGGCAAGATGGGAGTTTTTGCTGCAACTGGGAACTTCAGGTTCAGCATGTGCCTGTCAAAGCCTCAGTCACAGAATCACGTGCAGGAGTATACATGCTCCTGCACATACTCCTGAGTATACGTACATGTACAGTAACTGTATGGACATGAGAAACCTGGCCTAGAGCAAGAGAGTTTAATTGGATGTTTAAACAGCGGGATTGCTATGGGAGCCCTCATTTGTAATCGTGGGATGATTAGGGCACGCAGTTACCTCACCAAAGGATACCTCAGCTTTACAGAGTTGGAGCTGTTAGTTCTCATGGGGAAACGCTATAGTGAGATACTGCATCTGTCTGTCTGTCTGTCTGTCTGTCTGTCTGTTTGTCTGTCTGTCTGTCTGTCTGTCTGTCTGTCTGTCTGTCTGTCTGTCTGTCTGTCTGTCTGTCTGTCTGTCTGTCTGTCTGTCTGTCTGTCTGTCTGTCTGTCTGTCTGTCTGTCTGTCTGTCTGTCTGTCTGCCTGTCTGTCTGTCTCTCTCTCTCTCTCTATCTCTCTCTCTCTCTCTATTTCATTCTGTCTGTGTGCGTGTGTGTGCGTGTGCGCGTGAGTGTGTGTGTGCATTCGTAGATAAATAGTCGGCTTGTTGTGTTGGCAATGCCCATTGGACGCAATCCTAATGGAATATAAACTGCAGTATAGTCACAGCACCTAATTAAAACAAATGTAAATAGTGACAAGTTCCTGAATTTGAAAGATAATAACCCCTCCTCAGGGAAATGGCCAGGAACTTACAAAAGAAAAGGAAAAATGTATTTTCATACATACTGTAATGAATGCCTGCTATGCCTTAATTTATTCTGTTGAATTCCGTTTTATTCAGCAATATAAAACTGAAAAAAGGCAGACGTAGTCAACAGAGCCTTTGAACCTCCAACTGTGGGTTCCTCATCCCAGTTCCCCTTGAGTAACTATTATGTGAACAATCTGTGACATATGACATACACATTGTATTAATTATGAGAAACTTTGAGCTCTTTCTCTACTGCTATTAGCCTAACATCATATTTTAACCCGTTGGCCGAGGTAATGTGCCATAATGCTAAAAGAGAACAGAGTCAGCACACTGGATCCAGGTCCAACTGTATTTTTTATTTAGATTACCACCAAGGTGACGTTTCGAGCCTGGTAGCTCTTCCCGAAGAAGAGCTACCAGGTTGGAAACGTCACCTTGGTGGTAATCAAAATAAAAAATACAGTTGGAGCTGGATCCAGTGTGCTGACTCTGTTCTCTTTTAGCATTTGTCTCTACCCAGCACCTGGCCTTTTAACTTTGGATGTGTGTACTCTATTTAAGTGCCATAATGCTGACGTACCATAAATGACGCCATACATTTCAAGGCTGACATGTTACATTTCAAAATGAAAGTCTTGAGCGCAGCATTTTGACTAACATCTGACATCATCCTCATTTACTCATTTGTGTTTTTCATTTCCGCAGACTCTACTGGCTGATGAGGGGGTAAGTCTATGCTGTATGTATATTGTATAATGGTATAATCGGTGGCCTTTTCACACATATCTTGATTTATGATGTATCTGACTCACTCCCCCATCTTTCATCACACCTCTTCAGACCCCACCTCACCCCCCAGCACTCCTTATTTCTTTGTGTCTATACTTGTTGCTTATCTAGATAGATGCTAGTAATGTTAAGCCTGGTTTATACTTCATCGCACAACGAAAATAGCAGACCTTTTATATATAGAATGTACTGTGGTGCTGTATATTAGGTACTGTGGCAGGCAGCTACTGATAAATGCTGATGCTGTATGTAATATACCAAGCATATACGTACATTATACATACAGTATACTGTATACACTGATCTATTTATTATCCTATATAAAACTATTTTTTTGCTCTTGTTTTTCTCTCTTTCTCTAAATTTGTTTCCATTTTTTCTTTACTTTTATTATTATTACCTATGCTGCTACATTGTCCAAAGGAAGCCAAACAAAAATGAGTTTGACTCTTATGTGATTGTGCACAAGATGTAACAATAACCTTGCACCTTGAGCCTTGACCTGAAACCTCACAACGCGTTGCGGATGCAATGCTTTGTGAGCTAGACCTAGGTCTGCTATTTTCACTGCACAATATCGTGCAACATGTGTGGAAATGTTGTGTACTTGTTCATGTTCACATATGCTATCCACAGATCGAGTTTGTTATTCTCATTATTTAGACAGATGCTGTGTTAAGTATGTTTGATGTCTACTTGCTCGCCTGGTTACTTTGTTGCACTTACTTGTTTTCTTAGCACTCTATTTGCTTACAGTATGCTGTTGTTGGTTAACTAGGGTTTGTGCCATTTACTCTGATCTTGCTCTTGCACGATCTTGACTGCTGAATGTCTAAAATGTAATTGTAAATATCCACTTGTCTGTGTCTCTAAGTGGCCTGTCTGAGTCTGTGCTTTGTTCCCTTGTCTCTCAAGTGTCCCCTCGCTCAGAGTGCGTGTGCGTGTGACAAGGGCGAGAGGGGTCCTGCCGGCCCTGCCGTAAGTATTGCCTCACCCCAAGGTGCACCGCAGTACATTCTACAGTCCAGAAGATCACATCCCTTCTTGGAAAACCGATGATGCCCTGATGCCCCTTAATAGACAGATAGATAGCCTAGATTGTCTCCCTTGAAGAAGTGCATGGTACAGTGCAGCCGACAAAGGAGCCCTTGATGCAAACAGTGTAGATAATTACAGGGTTTTGGGGAGGGGGGCGTCCGGGGGGTTTCGCAAATTGTGCGGTTTGTGAGAAAGCAAATTTCCCTGGAGCAGTGAGAGTAGCGTGAATGCCGTGCATTCCTCTAACAGGGTTTACAGTGAACAGGCCTTAACACATAATGCACTCAGGAAATCAGCGGAGTCTACGACCCTCTTGAAAACATTAAGTTATACGGGGGGATTGTCTGCGGACGCTAACGTGTTTTGTGGCGCAGTATGGCACTAAATAAGATAAAAATGTTTAATCTTCGCAGAGCCCTGCTGCGATGGGAACTTATTTTATACTGAGAAGGTCACAGAGCAGAACAGGCCTGTGTGGTATTGCTTTGATGTACTTTCACAGAATGAGGTGGGGTAATTAACGCCATAAAGCTACGGCTAATGGGCTAAACAGAGACTGATGGTTACATCATGGGCAGCAGCTGCACGATGGTGGGAGCACTGCATGTGTGCAAATATGAGTAATGTACTGTACAGAAGTGGTTCTCAAAGTGGGGTCCGGGGACCCCCAGCGGTCCTTGAGGTGGTTCCAGGGGGTCCCCAGCGAAATCTGTTAATATAGCATCAAAATGAGTCAAAACCCCATTAAACCTATATACATTCTAACAACACAAATCTTGTGTGTGGGTCCCTGGCAAAAAATATTGTCATGTCATTGACATGAAAAAGTTCCACTGCTATACAGTACAGGCAGAGAGGGCGATACTGCAAAGAGCCACACACACACACACACACACACACACACACACACACACACACACACACACACACACACACACACACACACACACACACACACACACACACACACACGCGCGCGCGCGCACACACAGAGGTGTACTGCATAAAAAGTAAACACAGATCATCAATAGAAGATTATATAACACCATTTAAAGCATTGAAGCTGCTTTCAATTCATATCTACTCATACTGCTCTGTATTATGCTTTTCTTTTGCCCTCAATGTTATGTCCTTCAACTCTCTCTTACAGGGCAAGAAGGGTCGTCCGGGAGACGATGGAACCCCAGGTCTAAAAGGACATAAGGTACAGTACAGCCTCATCCTCCTGCCTTTTCAGTTTATTCTCATTTCTTTTCATACTCTTTTATTTGTTTACTTTATTCAGCCTTTATTTGACCAGGTACAAATGAGATTAAGAATATTATTTTTCAAGGGAGACTTGGCCAAGACAGGCAGCAGCATGAATAAAACGAAATAGTTCCAGGAAGACAAAAACACAAGGGACATAGATACAGTAAACAGTGAACATAATTACAATATAGAAATAGAGTAAAAAGTTAGTTAAAGCAATCACATCCAAAGGAGTTAGCCTCTGTTTCACTCATTCTACATTTAAAAGCATTTTGGAGCTAATTCAGAAAGTTGTAAGTCATTCTGCAACATATTCCATGCAGAACACAGACATAAACAGTCTTTTTCCAATCTCTGAATCTCAGAAAAAGGCATAGTGTTCTGTACTTTCCTGCAAGAAAGTAGGATGGACACAGTTAAAGGTAGTTGTGGACTGGTGGTCTGTTGCAGCTGAGCAAACCACTGTTAGTTGTACGTACTGCAGTATGCAACTCAGAACCCAAACCGCCACTATTTTTGTCTGTGTTTGTAAAGTTGTACGGTCACATTGGTAATCACAACTGCGGAGAGTTTCCTTTTGTGTGTCTATAACATGTTTTTATTAGCCAGAGTGATATAAACTCACCCAAAATGTTGTCACCTGTTCCTAACAGGGTGAAGGTGGGCTCAGTGGATTACCTGGTCGAGAAGGTGGGGAGGTAAGTGAAGTCGTCATGCTATTCACCTGGTACAGTAGCTGTGCAGGAACTGGTTTTGGTGAGCTAACATAACAGCACTCTGTGATAGCATAACAACATACTGTACTGACAATAGGACCTCACATTTGGAACATTGGGGAAGGAAATGTTATTCAGCGGCTGGACGTTCTGATTGGTCAGGGCAAGCCCTACCGAACAATCAGCTTTCAGGTGCTCTGAGCACACCCCAGCCGTTGACCAATGATATTATTATAGCTTAGAAAAGCTCTTGTTTGGCAGGTATGTTTACACATACTGTATGAGGAATGTGTCTATTATGTACACAGAAGGTAGCCTAATAGTATATACATTCCACATTGCACTTGTTTATATTATGCATACACACTGTAAAATCATATATGTGTTAATCTAACTTTGAGAGTGTAAAAATGGACCCTTATGGGTAGTAGCTAATGGTGGTTCCAGGGGTATTATTTGGAAGAATTGATGTATGGTCAGCAATTATCTTTCCTGCACGCTTCTCAGTCCCGGAACACTGGAGGTCCTGGAGACTGCAGGTTCTGGAGTGCTGCAGGTCCTTGAGACTGCAGGTCCTTGAGACTGCAGGTCCTGGGGTACTGCAGGTCATAGGGATGCAGAGAAGTTCTGGGTCTTTGCATCGACTGTAAACTGTAAAGTGAACCAGCCATCTGTCTAATATCTGTAAATGCTGGACAACGTCTTGGAGCACTACGAAAGCTGGCCAATAAGCTTGATGCTAATGCCAGAGCTAACATCTACACAACCCAGGCTAGAAGTATTATGGCATACTCCTGCATAACCTGGATGAATGCCTCACAGACCACTCTTTGGCAGATATTATCCATAAAAGGCATTAAAATCATTGGTGTGATTGAGGACTATGCCCTAAAGCAGTATGCCATCATCAGCAAGCTGAGTCATCGTAGAACAGTTGCAGCAACAACTATTCTTTACAAGATGCACACTCCTCAGCGATAGGCTCTCTGAAATGTCATTCATAAAGCCTGTGTCTGCCCAAGCTTAATAAAAAAAACAACAACAACAAAAGGCAAGTTACATCCCACGACTGTGTGGGCTGATCAAATGATCCGCTGCAGTCAACACCTGTCCTAGAGGCAGTGACCCATAATGGTTTAGAGTTCCATTGATTCTAGGTTAGCTTCCCAAGTTGAAAAAGTTATGTTTAGGCATAAGGGTACAGATGTTTAAGAGTAGTATTGCATTGAAATGGTTGTGTTTATCGTAGTTATTAAGATATTTAAGGTACAGTATATGGTTAGGTTTAGGTTTAGGCACGCATTGAGTGTGGTTAAGGTCATGGTGAATATCTGGGAGGGCATTCACCTATCAGACCACCCAACAGCTGAATTACGTTTGCTGCCTTTGTTTAGTGAGACAGTGCAGGACTGTACAATTATTTGTAATTAAAAAAAACTAAAACAATTAACACCACTCACTATTTACACATAAAGCTGGATGATGAATATGGTGTCAAGATAACGTGTTAAGTAGTTATAATGAGTTATTTTCTGTAAAGGTGAAACAAAGCCAGAGGGCCTGTTCTGTTCTGTTCCTGTTCTGTGTTCATTGTTGTCTCTGCCTTCCTGCCATAACCACACTTTATTGTGTACACACAGGGGAAGCATGGCTACAAAGGAGAGCAGGTAGAGTATGAATCCTACTATACATCTCATCACATTTTCTCTATGATTTTTTTTAAATGCACGGTTTCCACGGCCGCAGACGTCCTGGAAAACAAATAAACGTTTAGGATTTGAAAACTGGGCTTTTTAACATTTTTGAACAGATACGAACCATTATCGGCAGTGAAGATTTCAAGTAATGGCATTGGGTCATGGCTGCAACGTGTTGGAACCCTGACAGTGTTTTGAGCTGACAACATCAGACTGATAACGTTTTGTATCCCTTCCAGGGAGACAGAGGAGAATGTGGCACGCCTGGAGTTAAGGGAGACAGGGTACGTTGATTTATCATGTCACAACAGTTACACACCCTTGTCATTTTTGGTCTCTGTTCCAATACGATTAGCATCATTCATAATTGTTATAATTATACAGGAATGTAGTGGAGGAGAACACCACTGCTGCTCAGCTCACCTGCCAGTGCAGTTGTGAAATATAGATAATATTGTAAGGTTACATCACAACTTATCGTCTGCTATAGGCTTAAATACTTTGCTTTGGCGGCAATGGCTCAGGAGGTAGAGCGGCCACTTGGGAACTGGAAGGTTCCCAGTTTGATTCCTGAGCTCCCCCAGAGTTAGTGTTGAAGTGTCCTTGAGCAAGACACTGAACATACAGTAATTGCTCCCGATGAGCAGATTGGTTCCTTGCATGGTTTCCTCCGCCATTGGTGTGTGAATGGGGGAATGTAATGCACAATCATTGTAAAGCGCCTTGGATAAAGGGCTATATAAATGCACCATTTACCATTTACTCAATAATTTAAGAAAAATCAATCAGAGGCTAAACGTATCTTTGTCTCAGGCGGAGGAGCCCTTTGGATTCTTAAATTATTACAAGTACAAACATACAAGGAATTTGACTTGCTTTCTACTCACAAATTTGCACAATAAATAAATAAACACATACAGAATTAATAAATAAACATTTTTTGTCACATTCCTAAGCCAATAATTTGATGACCCGCAGCGGATCCAGTAGGAGACACAAAGAGTCTCCTTTGTGTCTCCTATCGGAACCGCTGCCTACCGGTCCGCTGGTCATCAAAGTATTGGACAAAAAAATATCCATGAATTCAAGTCTCCATTGTTTTGTGGTTATGGGCCCTTGACAACCCATGGCACTTTTAGACTCATCCTGACTTTGTTATTTAATGAAGTTCAATTCTCCTTGCGTCAATGTAACCCACAAGTATTACATAAGATTTACCCACATCTTAGCATTGTGTGGGAGTTCTGTTTTATGATGCCAATTAGGCTGGTGTTGACAGAATGAAAGTTTTATTGAGTATCATCCATTTTATTATTCACCACGCTGTGTTGAATGCAACCACAATGCTAAGTTTAGTTTATTTGCACAATGATAAAATGTCAAAGGAATGTGATAAAAGCACACAACAACCGTGTGGCTGTACTGTAGCTTAGGTGGTAGAGTGGATCTATCCCAGGCTCTTCCTGACTTTGTGTCAAAGGGTACTACAGACACTAACCCCTAACTGCTCCCAAAGATGGTGGTACTTTGCATGCATGCTTCCACTGTCATGTGAGTGGGTGTAACGCACATTGTTGGATAAAGGCACTTTATTATATTATTTAAGACCATTACCAATCATGGGTCAGAAAAGCTGAACTAAAATGCGCCACAAAAATGAAAATGAAGAGAAAAACTAGAAAAAGTGCTCCTCGGAGCACAGGTCTCCGCCAGGTCAGGTACGTTGCTAAATTAGACCTGCTGGTGGCGCTATAACAGGCCAATGTGAAAAAGGGTGGCATTTCTTCCTTGGCCTAGTGGGAATGTGTTTGTGAAATTTCACGGAAATCGCAAGCTGCGTTCATGATTTGAGGCATTTTGTTCAAAACGGACCAATCCAAAAAATTTTGGAAACGAACCTTAGCCAATCAGGATGGAATATGGGAAATCTGACAGATCCGTGTTGATCACATGACTATAGAGATGCTGTGTACTGATTTGCATGACGTTTGGATAAAATCTGTAGGAGTAATGTAAAAAAAATTGGGTTTGCACTAATCGGCCTCCAGGTGGCGCTATAACAGGCCCATGTGAAAGGTTCTGAATTGGCATCCAGGGAGTGTGTGTGCACAGTTTCGCAGCGACCGGCCCAACGGTGCCAGAGATTAGCTGGTAACACACGGACAGGACGCACACACAGACACACACACGGACGGAGGGTAAAACATACTCTCTCGCCATGCCTTCGGCCTGGCGGAGACAATAAACAAACCGACAACAGAACAACAGAAACATAGAAACGGAAGAAAAACACAATTGACCTGAATGATAACATGTAAATGATAACATGTGGGAAACATTAACTGTGATGCTGTCACATATGTTTCATATCGGAGACAAGGCACATAAAAGGACTTGTGAATAAAAGGAAATAAAAATAGCCCTGATAGCTTGCCCAACTCTTGTTTTTCCCTTTTATCTTTGAAACCTCCATTTTGGTAGTCGTCAGATTAAATACCACAAGAAAAACAGTAGTTACTTCACATCCTAAATAGAGTATGATAAGGGAAGGGAAGGTTAAGCCATCCACGGGTTAAGTAGGCTAGGCTAAGCTAAGCTTAGATAAGATAAGCTAAGGCTAAGCAAGTAAGCAACATATAGCGTAGGATAGCATTGCATAACATTAAATATAGGCATAAGGCATAGCATAACATAACAATAACATAAGATAACATAAGATAACTTAAAATAACAGAACAGAACAATAACTAACATAACATAACATAACAGCATAGGGTACCATAACATACAATAACAACGACATAATATAGCATTGAATTGAATGGCTTCACAACACAAGGCATTGAATGTTATGACTTGAATGTTCTCCCCAGGGTCCTGAAGGGCCAGTTGGCACCAGAGGAAACCGTGGACTTCAGGTGAGTTCTGTTTCTCTCACAAGGAATGCATCATTTTAATCATCAAGCATACAATTTTGCAATTGGTTGTTGTAGTAGCAGTAGTGGAAACCTTCAGCTTTCATGTGCATCGTGGTCAGCAGTCAGCAGATTGTCTGATGACTCTGATCGTTAATGAACAACAGAACATTTTAAAGTTTTTTGTCTCCCCCTCCAATTCAGGGTGTGCCTGGTCCACACGGCGATGTCGGAACTGAGGGACCCATGGGTAAAAAAGTATGTATTTCTCCATCTTTAAACTTTTCAAATAACTACACACACAGTTCTTTTAAAGCTGTGACCTTGGACAGTTGGCTGAGAAAAAAGAAAAAAGTTCAAAAGATGAATGAAATTAAATTTTCTGCTTTCGCTGTTACCTCCTTTATGTACGGTACGAGAGCCGTTCACTGAGGCTAGAGATTGACCTTTGCCCCTCGCCGGTCAAAATGCATGGATCAAAGGTGACGCTCAGCGTCGAATCCATGTGCTCAGCTGAAGGATACTGCGTTTTGCAGAGCTACTCAATAAGTCTTTGCCAGAACATGGGTTCTGGTTCAAATTAAGTCTCTTTCATAGTTGAAGAAAGGGGCAACCCTGTGGACAAAATTTACCAGCCAGCAGAGAGGAGTGTTACCTGAGGAGAGGCAGACATGACAAAAAATGAAATGTATTACTTTCAACGTTCAAAGGCGGGAAGAATGCATAGAATGTTTCTTAATGTTTTATCTGCCGTAGGGGTGAACTCTTAACCATCACAGATATGACATTTTGACGAGCGGTCATATTGAATTGATTCTTCACAGGCTTACAGTGTACCGTACAGTACAGTAAATGTCCAGGCGAGCGTACCTTACATTGTGTGTTCGTCTGCGGCGTTGAATAACCACAGCTTTTGTGTCTTTCTGAGTGGCGTCAGTCATCGGCAGTACGCTCGAAACGCCTGCAAGGTGCATCGCCTGTTATTACCCTGTCAGTGTGTTTGTCCACCCTGACAATCTGACGTGAGCCCACACTCCCTGTTCCAGTGTTACCCCCTCTGCTTAATTATTTTGGAGGAATGTTCATGTGGCTTGTCAGACTGTCATGTCATCCCGCATTGGGACTGAATGGCAGACTAATGTCTGACTTCACGTCTTGTCTAGACGTGCCTGAAAGGGCAGAAAAAGAGGAACAAAGTTTTAAAAAATTGAATATGAAGGAGAAGAAAAAAAAAAAGACAGCCGGTGTGCACTGTACCGCCACGCCCTCCTCACACCTTTGGGTCCTCCCACTCTATACAGCTGGAGGGAGAGGGGCGTGAGGGGGGGGGGGGGGTATGACTTGATTTACGGCTCGCCAGTAAAGTTTTCACTGAGGGGATTTTCTACAGAGCCCCCAAATACATGTCTGAACCCCTTTTTAAGATAGGAATAGTAGAGGGGTGAAGGGAGGACAAAGCTATACATTTGTCCTCCCTTCACATGTGTGTGTGTGTGCATGGCATGTGTGTGTGTGCATGGCGTGTGCATGGCGTGTGTGTGTGTGTGTGTGTGTGTGTGTGTGTGTGTGTGTGTGTGTGTGTGTGTGTGTGTGTGTGTGTGTGTGTGTGTGTGTGTGTGTGTGTGTGTGTGTGTGTGTGTGTGTGTGTGTGTGTGTGGTTTATTGATGAGATCAGGAAGGTTATCAGAGGAACTTCCGTCATGCTGTGTCCAGTAGAGAGTTCTGGTCAGGTGGTCGGTGAAAGAGGTCTCTCAGGCTCTGCTGAGGTCACACTTTTAAAATGCTGAGTGTTAATTTAACTCAGGGAATGTACACAGTTTTTACACTGTTAAAGTAACTAAGGATTTTACAGTGCATGTCCTGACAATCCAAATGAGTCTTTGTACCAACAGATTAAAATAAAGACGGATTTTATTAGAAATAACCTAAACAAAAGCAAACGTTTTGATGGATAAAAGATATATACATTATTCCTTCACAGCTCAGAGGATTATACGTTAAAGTGTTCAGCACTTCCTCAATGGAATGTCACTACATAATTGTCTAATTGTCGCCTTATGTATCTATACGTGTGTGTGTGTGTGTGTGTGTGTGTGTGTGCGTGCGTGCGTGCGTGCGTGTCTTTCATAGGGGGAAAGGGGACTTCTTGGACCACCTGGAATCCAGGGGGAGACGGGGACAGGCCTGCCAGGACCTAAGGTGAACTCTCATATCGTGTTGTTTTGGAAAGATAGGAGGAAAAAAAATACCATCATGCTAACATTTCTGTTCCCACCTGCGCTGTTCTTATTGTCTGTCTGTCTGTCTTTCTGTACGGCCCTCCTCTCACCAGGGAGACGTCGGTTTCCAGGGACGTTCCGGGCCCCCGGGGCCACAGGGACTCGGTGAGACAGGACCACCGGTGAGTATACGAGTTCAATTCCAAGATCTTTCTCCCGCTTGAACGGTTTGCAGCAAGGCAGAAAACACGTGGCAGGATAAAGCCTGATTTATACTTAAGGTCAATTCCTTCCGACGTCAGAAAAGATCCACTCCGGACGGGCTTTCCGAACTAGTTTGGAAAGTCAGGACATCTGGGGCGGCAGGAGCGTCTGAAAAAAATCTATCAGAAGTCCTGAAGGACATCATAATGTAGTTATCTCACCTCCCTTTCCGGTAATAAAAGTTTGGACGTCGGAAGGAGCATGTATTGCGCTTTAGTTGTGTGCCGGTGCACAACACCGGCGCACAACTAAGTATAAATCAAGCCTTAAGTTTGAGTCTACACAGGAACTGTCAAACTGCATACACAGATGTGATTCGCATGCACAGGTCTGATAAGATTTAAAGTGCGTGTTTATGGGTACGTTACCTTTGTACAATGCGTTTGATGGGACATATCTTGGGAGAGGCATACACCACTTACTTTCTGGGAAATATATGGCATTGATTAAAAAATAATAGTTTAATGCCCTCAACCCCTTTTCCCAAATTTCACAATCGTGTCTGGCAAAAACTATCAGCGAAAAAAAAAGAACATAAGATTTATGACTTGCACAATAAATTATACTGCTTGAAATAACACTTAAGCTTCTGGTCATATTAATAAAAAAAATGCAATAGATCACACAATCTTTGCCTGTACTTATTTCCAAAGACTTATGGTCTTACTGTAGGTCAAGACAAGTAGACACACAATAGACAAAACTGTCAAACACAAAATAGACATAGACCGTGTCGGTGCACTGTGAGCACATTGTTGGACTGTCCTGGGTTCCTGGGGTTGAATGTGGCACCAAACCTGTGTCTGATATATATACTGTGAGTATACATTGTGTGTGATCATGAATCACATCCAATCCACACATTATAAATTCAATCCCAAGGAACACACACACACACACACACACACACACACACACACACACACACACACACACACACACACACACACACACACACACACACACACACACACACACACACACACACACACACACACACACATACACACACACACACACTAAGGTTTTATGCGGTTAGAACGAATAGAATCACAATATACTTTTCTTTCGTTTTTTGTACAAACAACCAGCCATTGTTACAGAAAGCCATTTTTAATTATCTGTTTGTTTGTTTGCTTGTCTGCTTCCCCAGGGGCCTCAAGGGCCACAGGGGATCTCAGGAGAGAAAGGGCCAATCGGAGAGGGTTTCCCTGGACCGAAGGTAAGATTCGGCCCTGTCCTAACGTTAGAGGTGTATTATATATCTCAGGCTTTCGACGCCTGCAGCTCTTCCTGCCGGGATCATAACCTGAGGTCCCCGAGAGGTTTTGAACGCTCTTGAACCCCCATATTTCATGCGTACAGTTTCAAATCACCCACCTACCCCACTGACCTGCGACAGAGGCTCCGTCTGGTCTCCAGATTCCTGGCTGCGGAGACAGGAAATTGACAACCTGTACAGTTAAAAAGAGATGATAACACAACACAGAAGGCCTATGAATCCACGTGCAGCATTGCAGCACGGCTCTCATTACCCCACCGCATGATCCGGACCAGTTCATTGATCATCCTCTACAGAGAACATGGGAACATGAGAACATGCTGCCGCTGAGCTGGAGCTACAAAGCCCCATGTAAGAAAATTCACAGGGGGGAAGTACCCAGGGCCAGCAGCGAACTGTCAGACACAAAAAGACACTCAATGACATATGGCAAGGAAAGAATGATCCATCTCTTCATCTGCGTCTCATCCTCTGGGGTTATAGAGATACACATACCGGTATTTGCCCGCGCGCGCACACACACACACACACACACACACACACACACACACACACACACACACACACACACACACACACACACACACACACACACACACACACACACACACACACACACACTCTATGCACATAGAGACAGTACACATACATCCACACACACACACACACACACGGAATCCATCTGCCTAGTCCAGACTTGGTCCCTGCTACAATACATGCGCTCACCGTATCGCTATTATACGCTGTATCGTACAGCGTTAGCATTTCCGTCTTTTGCGTGACTCGCCTCTGCCCCGATTTTGGGTCCTGTTTGTAGTGGCTTGCAAGAGACGTGATGACATGCACACATTCCATTCAGGGACGTTGTTATGGGAGCGTTCCACACTGGTATCCCCGTACAACACATAGTTATACATGGGGCTGTGGGTTTCCATTGGCAGGTGTAGCTGAGCCCAAAACGCCTTTTTTGTTTTGATAAACCCAGATGGGCCCCCCGAGTTAGTGAAACGCGATTAAGTCTGGGGAATGCACTTAAGCAGTATAATGACAAAGGTAATCGTCTTCTCTTTGCCTGCGTTGCAACACCAAATACAGAGCAGCGGAGCCCTACACAAGAGTGCACGATGACCGTAATTCACTCGAGACTCCTTTATTTTCCACCTCACCGGATATTCATCCCATATTTCATCTGCTGCCATTCCCCGGAGAGAGCGACAGCTACTTTCCACCCCCGATCTGGAACAGGAGGTGTATCTCCTGACTATTTCAGATTGGCCTCAGGGGTTCTCGCTTTTTTCTTTTTTTTTTCCCGACGTGAGATTGACCCCCGGTCTCACAGATGGCGTCCCGGTTCCAAAAAGGCAAGTGCTCATAACCCGACGTGTCCTGACAAGTACCAGATTCACAAGAACTCAGCCACAATATCATCCCCTTCCACATAATTAGCACCCTGCCCTTGCCAAACTGGAGTGTTATGACAACAAATTTCCCTCTTTTATCATTAATCCTGGTGTGAAAATAAAGCATTGCTTTGCTAACTGATGGTGTTTCCACTGTCCTTGGGTAACCCCTCAGGCTGCAGAGACGGAGGAGGTTAAAATTTTTCTCCAGAAATATGACTTTTCTACAGAATCAGACAGCAAGGCACTGCAGTGCACATTCCCGATTGTACCCTGTGTCAACCAGGATTACCGGTCTAATCTCTCACTTGTCTCTTTTCTCTTCTCTCGTGCGTACTTTAATATTTCACCTCAAAGCCATGTGGTTACGAAGTAGACACTTCACAGGGACTTCACAGAGACATTCTGGTGTTTCCGTGCAGTTCAGCTCAGATTTATTGTTTCACTGCTGGTGCCAAACTGCACGCTCTGATTGATACTAAACATGTCCCCATGTCTGAACCCCTCTGGACAACACGGTCTTGAAAAGTTCTCATCCCCTCCCCTCTTTGGTCCTGACACAGAGCAGTGTGTAGCGTGTGAGACGCACAGATGTGGATCATGTGGCCACTGTAGAAACCCTACTTTTCACAACATAACTGTCACTCCATCCCCAAGAGGAAGTGTTTAGAAATGTCCTGCTCTCTTACTCTTTTCAGTTTACAAATAATGGTCTGGAATGAAGTTACTTGAGGGACATTTGATTTTGGTTTGTAGAGGCATTTAAAACCACTTAAACCCTACACTTGAGTCAACCGCCGTTCCCGAGGGGTCTATCTTTGGTCCGCTGGTTTTTCCCTTCTACACCAGATATCTTTATCGAAAATAGCCGATCTGTGTTTTGCATTACACTCCCTTCCTTATGTCTGTCTGCAGGCCATCTCTGTAAACAGTGCATTTCATTGTTGGCTCCAACCTTGACGTGTAGACAAAACAATTTAAACAGGAATTAAAATGGAATGTTTGCAAACATTGCACATTTAAATGCTCAGTCAGGAATCCCACATTTCCCTCACTATATTTGCCAGACCCAAGGGGTCGGGCTTACATGAGGCTTTGTACCTGTTTCGTCCATACATGGGCAGGGGCCATTTGTCCTCCGGCCCCAGCCAAAAAAAAGTTTGTGACGTCCCCTTTCGACACGAACTATTCATGACATTATGAACTTCAGTTATAAAGTGGTTTGTAGGTGTGTTACATACTAGGACTTCATTTTGGGTCTGGCAGAACCAGGTCCCCTGGTCTTGTTTGTTTACAATACCTGTACAAGTTGATGGTTGGTGGTCTGTGGTTTCGTAGGAAGTTGTTTCTATGTCAATTTTGATGTGACATTAATGAAAGCTGGCCATCAAAATCTCTCATCTTAACACTTAGCAGTGACTGTGAAAAGATTGTAAAAATTATGATTGATTGACTGAAGAAGACTGCAGCCTCATGTCTTCCATGTACGTACACAGCGCCCTGCATACAGCATCTTACACGCATCGATTTTCTATGCTGTTATTAGGCCTGTCACAATTATTAGATAATCGCCTAATTGCAATTATTTGAGATATTATTTTGCATAATCATTTCCATGTTGAAAAATGTTCATATATTTTCAAACATAAAAAAAAAGGGGAATAGACGATCTACATTTCTAATAGGGGTGGGACGATATATCGATATATCGATATATCGCGATACTTTCTCCCGCGATAAATAATCGATATGCTGCCGAAAAATATCTGTATTTCCTACTCTGTATTTGTGTAATGATGATTTTGAACTGTTTGGTGCTATTTTATGTGTTTATGAATTGAATACAAGGACTATCGTGATATATCGTTGGTGAATTTTCATGCAATATATCGTGATATCGCAATATATCGATATTTTCAGATATCGTGATATATCGTTGGTGAAATTTCTTGCAATATATATCAAATATCGTGATATCGCAATATATCGAACATCGTCGAATATCGTGATATATATTGTTATCGTGGGCCTAATATCGTGATATATATCGTATCGTGAGGTACCCATATCGTCCCACCCCTAATTTCTAAGTATAAAGTTATTAAATATGCCAGTAATGTGTTTGTTTGTAGTGCCCAGGATCACTTAGCAAATTGGCACCGGGTGAAAAAAGGGTTACAAAATCGAGGGATAAAATAAAAATAAATAAATAAAGTAATGTGTTTGTATAGTTAGGTTATTTTTCATACTTGCCCTGTGTAACTTCAATGCCTAAGAGCTAAACAGAAATGTAATTTTTATTCACTAGATTTTCAGGCCACTACGCAGCCTTCAAACCTAGTCCTATGTTGCGCCGATAAGAGCAATGGTCACCGAAGTATGGCCATTTGAAGTGTTAAACACTGCTATAGCACTGCTGCCGAGCAGCGATGCACTTAAAGCACCCAGGTCCACTGGCATACCTGTGTGACCTTGTGTTTCCGAGGTAGGGCTCTACGACCACTTCCTGGTAAAACCAGAAGTGAACAGATCCACTTCCGGGTTGCACCATTGAACTCTACACCCCTAAGGGAGTGTGTGGGTGAAGTTTCAAGGCAATCCGACAAACCAGAAGAAGGAAGGGAAAAACGGAAGTGTTCAATTTTGATGAAATTTGAAGTCTGTGGGACCACCCACCAAGTTTGGAGCCTGTAGCATGCTGGGAACTGGAGTTATGGCTGTTTAAACCCCAGCCAATAGGAAAGAAGAGGCGGGGCTTCAGCAATTACAGCCGGTCACTTTTGGTCGTCTAAGAGCACCTACCAAGTATAGGGCGTTAAGCATGCTCGGAACTGAAGTTATGGCTGTATAGCCTAGCCAATAGGAACACAGGGGTGGGGCGGAGCAATGGTGCGGCTGGTGTGGCTCGCAGGTCCGCATGTTACATTTGTGACGTCCACCCACCGTCGACCCATCGTCGGTTGACCCTCTAGCCACTTTTAATATAGGATATGCTCAGTGTTTATTACAATTATTTGTGTGACAATTAATCGTCCCGTAAAATTTCATAATTGTGATAGCCCTAGCTGTTATGTTAATTTGATGAGTACATTTTCAAAAGGCGTAATGTTCTCCATTTCTTTCTGTCTCTTTTCCTCTGTCTTTGTCTCCACAGGGCGAGCGGGGACTGGAGGGGCCACGGGGATCCAGAGGGCAGGGGGGCCTAGGAATCAAAGGCGACAAGGTAAGGGACAGTACAGTACAGAACTGGTTCTCAAAGTGGGGTTCGGGGACTCCCAGTGGTCCTTGAGGGGGTTCCAGGGGTCCCCAGCAAAATGGACAGTTTAAACACTTCAGCCTATTTTATTTTTTCGGCTATTCGAAAATAGCCAAACTACAAGCTCAGAATGCGTCTCGATGCGATGTGTTGTGAGCTTGTAGATCAGCTATTTTTGATAAATGTTGACAAATCTTCTCTTATGGGGATCCCAGACACAATCTTTTTTCAAATAGTAGTCCACAGCCAATTACATATAATTTGACATGAAAATGTTAAAATGTTCAGGACAGGACAGGACAAAGGAAAGGAAAGGAAAGGAAAAGACAAGACAGGAGAGTTCAGGACAGGACAGGACAGGAGAGTTCAGGACAGAAGAGTTCAGGACAGTTCAGGACAGCACAAAGACAGTACATTACAGTAGAAAGAGTAGGCTGTAAATTACACCCCCTCACACAAACATGCAGATGAACCCAGGCAGGCAGTCATTGTGAAGAATGGAAGGGCTCCAGTCAGACTAATACTATATATAATGAGCTTTCTCTGCACAGAGGAGATGAATGGCAAGGCTAGATTAGAGCTTGGCCAGAGAGAATGGGGCTGAAGCCTTGTTGGGGGGGCTTGCTCGTACTTTGGGCCGCTCACCTCCGTGTGCAGCATCCTCAGAAGACAGATGAAAGCAATGTGACCGCTGGTGTTGTTGCTACATTAAAGATCCATCTTGCCTTTTCATCCCTCTGTTCTCTGAAATCGGTGACTTAGAGGTACGTAGCCCCACTCCCGTAGAGTGTTTTTTTCTCCTCTGTTGAAAGACTGTCTGAAAGGTAGTATAGGGGCGAGCCAAGAGAAGGATCAGTTATAGGCGAGAAAGCCAAACGTGGTGGGTTAAAAGATTTAAAGGGCTAGCCGAACAATTTTCTTTTTACCTGAATGTTGTCTCGACACACAGAACGCAAGTGTTGTGTCAGGTTTTCCATGTCCTTAAAAATCAATGTGGTCCTTGAAACACTTGATCCCTGTACTATCGGCCTCTGCCCTCGGGAAAAATGTCAATTTTATGATGTCATTGGAATGGTCGACCTTTAGTTCTGGTTGTCAGTGAAGTCATCCTCAAGGACGTTCCATGTGTCTCTTTGAGCATTTTGCGTTAATTAGGTGTGGTTTCTTGGCGAGGATTGCCCTGGCAAGCTTACTGTACCTGTGTGGTGAAATTTATGACAATGATAATTACAGCGCTTTCATGAGCTAATGACACATCAGTCAGTAGTCAAGCCAACATTTGCATCTTGAAACATAATAAACTTTTTAATTTATTGTGTGTTGGACACACATGATTTATGACGTAAAGATGATGGATCAAATGCGCGAACAGACAAAGAGATGAAGATGTGTTAATTGAAAACAGTTGTTAAGTTTGCATTATTAAAACAATTACACATGTTAATATTTATTTTTACTCTGAGTTATCTAAGTTCCACTTGTGCTTGAACATCCGGTTGTTTCTCTGTCAACCACGTCCAACTCTGAATCATCAGTTAGAGTTCAAGCGATTCAGCATTGTTCCTTTATCTACGGACACCTGGAACACTTTATTATTTGCTGCAATAAACATTCTTTGTTCATTACCATATAAACCAGAACTGTGTTAAGTTATACTATCCTATTCGGAAGCTGTACTTATTCATAGTTGTAAATGTTTTTACGCGGGTACCTTGTAGAGTGACATTTTATTAAATGATATCGGCTCTTTCATGCCTTTGTATATACACTAATGAACATGCAATACATGCCCTGGAATGTCACAAACATAGCAATTTATTACTGGGTGCTTTCCATGTGCTATAAATCATATGGAACGTGCTATACATGTTCTTGACATTAAGTGCTATGTGTCGTAACAGTCTCACTGTGTTCCTCTACCTGCATTCTCGTTATAACCTATAGGGGGACTTTGGCCCTCCAGGGCTTCCTGGCCCTCTTGGTCTCTCTGGAGTGGGCATTCAAGGGGAAAAGGTAAGTCCTTCATTACTTAAACACTTAAAAATATATAAGCAGTTTTGTTCCAAAATTATATCCACCGCCAGAAGACGATGTGACATCTTAGAAAGTTATTGCAGGCCGAAAGCAAAGCATGTTTTGGGTGAAACGTTTATTTTATTCATATTTTGTTAAAATAGTATTTTCAAAGAAGGGATATATTATATAATAATGACAGAAACAAACAATTTCAATACGTTATTAATGATCATTTCATTCCAGAGTGGATGTAGAGTATCATTATTAATAAAGGTTATTGCTTTTGTTGTTATTCTGTGCATTATGCCACTGACTGTGTACTAAATAATCTCTGTGTCCATGGATTGTCCAGGGTGGAGAAGGGCCCAGGGGGCCACCAGGAAGTAGAGGCTCCCGGGGAGAGGGTTTCCCAGGTTCCAAGGTTTGTATGCTTTTATGCTTAAAGGGCAAAATAAATGTATCAATACATTACATCATGTGTTGTAATGTGTTTCTGGCACATTTAAAGCTGCAATCCAGAACTTAACTCTCTCAGTGCCAATGAAATAAAAATATATATTCATACTGTGCCAGCATTTTTTTTTAAAGTAAAACAAAATAATAATAATAAGTTAAACAAGAAGTGAATGGAGCAGCAAATCTTCGGATCACGATATCTTTGGATCAGAAAATTCTTTAAAAAAAAAAAAAAAAAAAAAAAGATATATATATTTTTTTCTCACTGAGAGTGTTAATGAATAAAACATTATTTTAACCCAAAACAATTTAGAAGACCTCAATGGGCATATGGGCGAAGGGAACAGAGGGGATGAGGAGGTGATGGTTAAGTATGGTGTTATGGGGAGAGAAACAAACAAAGGACAGATGGTGGTGGATTTTGTCAAAATGGAAATGGCTGTGGTGAGCACTAATTTCAAGAAAAGGGAAGAACACAGCATAAGAGCGGAGGTAGGGGCACCCAGGTGGACTATATTCTATATAGCCTGAAAGAGATTGCAAGGTGATAGCAGGGGAAAGTGTAGCAAGGTAGCACCGGCTGGTGCTCTGTAGGATAACCCTAGAGTGCAAGCAGAGGAAGACCGTGAAGTCAGAGAAAAAGATCAAATGGTGGAAGTTGAAGAAGGAAGAATGCCGCTTGAAGTTCAGGGAGGAGTTAAGATAGGCACTGAAGAGTTGCCGGGTGACTGGGCAACCACTGCAGAAGGAGACAGCTGAGAAAGTTCTTGGGGTGTCTTTGGGACAGAGGAAGGAAGACAAGGAGACCTGATACAGGAAAATATACAGAAGAAGAGGTTGGCAAAGAGGAAACGGGATGGCCAGATTTGTGACAGAAGGGTAATTTGCAAGAGTGAGAGGTCAGAAGTCAAAAGAGTAAACCAGAGAACCAGAATTATGGGCAGAGTTTCCTCTTTTGTCAACCCTCAGGCTGACAGCCCCTTTTTGACTATGCTTGCTCCCCTTGGTACTCCAACACCTCAGTGTCACTGAAGACTAAGCTTCAAACCTCCCAAAACAAACTGATTCGACTACTCCTCGGACTGGGGCCCATGACCCACCTCTCTCCCACTCATTTTGCCAGCCTAGGCTGGCTCAGGGTGGAAGACAGAGTTAAACAACTAAAATGGGACTGGTCTTCAAAATTGTAAATGCAGATTTGCCCGAATTGCCCCCTATACCCGCATATCTGTCTATATACCTCCAAAAAGTTAGTGACACCCACAGTCACAAAACTAGAGGCAGCGTAAACAACAATCTGGTACCACCCACCCATAAAACAAACATGGGCAAATTCTCCTTCTACAGCACAGCCACCAAGGTATGCAATAGTCTAACCCCATCCCTCAAAAAATGCAGTTCGCTGGGCTCATTTAAAACCGCCCTAAACACTCATCTTTCTGGAGGCCAAAAGAGGAGGTAGTACCAGTTTCCCGGTAGACAGTCGACCCCCCCCCCCCTTTTTTTTGCACATATTTTTTTTCCATATTTGTTTTTCATGCTTTTTTCTTTTTTCTTTTTTTGTACATAGTGTCATTCTTCTCTGTATTTTTATGTTGATATTTGAACTGTTTGGTTGTTACTATATATGTCTGAATGAATACCAAGGACCCCAACGGAAACAAGTCCGCAAGGACTTTTTTGGACGGACCTTATACTTCTTCCCTCAAAGAGGGAAGATGTATAAGACGGTAGTGAGACGGTAGTGAGCTATATAGGCTTCGATTATTTTGATTTATATTAGGACAAATTTGCGTGATTGTAAAGACGAAACGGAAGCGGGGAGGAGGCGTCACATCCGCTTTAACCTTAACCTTCCGCGCTCCAGACTGTATGACGGAAGCATTTGGAAATTGTGGGAGGCAACAGACTGGCTCGCGAGACTACATTACCTACGGGTTGACAATTACATTACTTCACTGCCTGAAGCTCATAAGCCCAATACTGTCCCTGGCCAATTCCCCTCCTTTCCCTCTTGCGTAAGTGGAAGATATTGGGTTTCCCACAAACCCACATGGGAGACCCATTTTCGAATCCTGGGTGGTACAGTTGGAAATACCTCCACTTGGAGAGGACATAAAACGTACGGATTGCAGCTTTAAGGTCTAGACAACCTACAGAGCACTTGGGTTGAGTTTAACTTGTTTTGTATTTCTTGACTGTAGTTACATAATGATATGAACACAAAGTTATGCCATATTTGTCCTCTGTGGTTCTCTCACACAGGGGGACCAAGGTTTGCCTGGGGAGGCTGGTATCACCGGAGAGAGAGGGGCTGGTGAACCAGGACCTAAGGTAAAACTCACCATAACTCATATCTGGATTCAACTGCACAAATACTATTACAGCTGTCAGTACCTTTACAACAAAGGCAACCTAGAGGTGTGCACAGTTGAGCTGAAAAGTGGCAAATTTCAATGTCACCGTACATCGTTATCTTACATTTCATCCTTCCATAATGCATACTTCAGAAGTTATGAAGAACAATGTATTAATTGATAACTTTACCACATTTTACCTTTGCCCACCAAACTGCACTGTATGTCAGATGTTGAGTTAAAGATGTAATATCTGAAGATTCATGGCCTTGTTGTGTGCACACACTCACACACTCTCGCACGCACGCACGTACGCACACGCACACACAAAAACAGCCTCACACAATAGTTTTGCAATCACTTTGTGACTTAAAGAGATATTTCACTTAAAAAAAGAATTGGTCATTTTATCATCTACTCAGGCTTTTGGGAGCACCCCGGACAGTTTTTAAGTTGCTTGATTCAGTATTTAGATATTTGATATTCATTTCATCAGACACACCCCCTTCCTATACAAACCCATTATAACTTCAAACAAAGCAAAGTGGGAACCATATACTAAAACACTTTTCTTTAATATGTGCACTAACGTATGATTGATGCTCTCTCTTCAGGGTGAGCCAGGATCACTAGGAATGGGTGGGTTGCCAGGTCTGCCAGGAGAGGACGGAGCACCTGGACAGAAAGTATGACTCACTTATCACTTATCCTCCGTACGTGACTGTTAACTCCATCCATGGTAAACCCTGTGGAATTCACTGTGTGTGTGTGTGTGTGTGTGTGTGTGTGTGTGTGTGTGTGTGTGTGTGTGTGTGTGTGTGCGCGTGTGTGTGTGTGTGTGTGTGTGTGTGTGTGTGTGTGTGTGTGTGTGCGTGTGCGTGTGTGTCCATAGGGCGAGCCAGGTCCCTCAGGTCTAAGGGGAATAGAAGGCGCTCCTGGAATTGGCACGCAGGGTGAGAAGGTACAAAATCAGTCTAATTCCTCCAATTTATCCAGGGAACTTCTTCTAACTGCCCTGCTCAAGGGCACGTCTACAGTAGTAGCTCATTCACATTCACATTCCCAACTCATAGCTTTTCCCCCTGACAGTCTGGGGATTCAGACTGGCGACGTTACAATCACAAAAAAAACATTTTTTTCATGAGCCCAGTCTCTGTCGCTGTGCTCAGATCAGTAACTTTAACCCCTGTTTGTCTCATAAGGGGGACCAAGGGCAGAGGGGAATACGAGGTTTGTCTGGTCCACCCGGCATTGCTGGGCCCTCAGGAGCCAAGGTGAGGATGCCTTTAACACACCTTTTGTTAGATAACCATTGATCACTAATCACACAGAGGCCATTTTGATCTTACTGTACATTGCACTTGGGGCTGGGGGGACTCCACCCCGAGAGGAGTTTCCCACTGTCATGTTATCATGGATGTATCGTGTTCCCATGATGGCCATTTTAATCTGAGAGCAAAGAGCAAAATGGCCACTGTGTGAATATGGTCATTTATATATCCCAATACGGCACCTTTTATTGTCGAGGCACTGCCTCTGTGGTCTCTGTTATTCATAGCGTCTGACTTCCTGTGCCTGATGATGTAAAGAGTGTTGTTGTGTAGTTGTTTTGTACAATATATATACAATATACAATAGTCTTTTTTTAATGAAATAGTAAAAATAATACAAAAAAGAGGAAAGATAATTAAGATTTTTTTTCCCCGGCATTAGGGAGAACCAGGGACGCCAGGTCGTTTGGGTTTACCAGGACTGCCAGGCCGTGGGATCATAGGAGGCAAGGTATCTGCTTTCTCTTCAGTTTTATAACCTTCAACAACAAACACATGACATCAAAATGAAGGAAAAGTCAGGGTTGCTAAATGAGCACAAAGAACATTCACCTACATTAAAACAACACAATTTAACAGGTAATAACAAATACAGGAAGGAACATTAGCCATAGTATTAGGAAGTAGTGTGTAGTTACTAGTTAGTAGTGGCTATATGAGTAGTTGTAGATGTAATAGTTGCAGAAGCAGCAATTGAATGTACTGTATATTCTGTACTGTACGTATTTCCAACTGCTCTCTACATCAATGATTGAATCATGTATGTTTCCCAGGGTGATCTTGGCCCAACTGGTCTTCCTGGTCCATTAGGGGAGACTGGCTATGGACTTCCTGGTCCAAAGGTAAGACATATATAACGCTTAACCACTTAGCCCCTATTAAAAATTGCCAATCCATGTATCAACTGATAGATAGTAGATCTGATATTGTTGCCAGACCCAGGGGGTCGGGCCTACATGAGGCTTTGTCGGTCCCCTTTTGCTATCGTTTTCGTCCATATATGGACGAAAACATTTTCTTACATGTCCCTCTTTTTGATTGGCCAAGCTTAGCGTGACGTAGTTTAGAAACCATTCAGATTTCCGGCCATTCAGATTTCAACCACTAGGGGTCTGGCAGTACCAGGTCCCCTGGTTCCCTTGTTTTTGCTAGAGGTTCTGACCCTCCCACCTACGTCGCACCACTGATCCGACCGATATGCCCATATATGGAGATCCCTGTATCTGTCAGTCCTTGTCCCTTTCATGCCCATACTGTATATGGAGATCCCCTGATGTCATCAGTTTATGCCCATATATAGCATGCCCCATTTTGTGCCCATATATGGCGCTGTTTGCGCCTGATGCCATGACTACACATTGAGGTTAGACAACACACTCCATATTTGGCCGTTGCTGCATTGAGAACTCCTCAGGCCGGTCCTCCCTTTAGCCAATTTTAATTTAAGATTCATGAAAACTTGAAAACAATTTGGAAAAGTTTCACTTACAGTATAATGATAATGCCTAATATAGGGATGCGACAAATGTATAGAACAGCTTGATGGGCATGTTTCGTAAGCTTACTGTATAGGCTACTGTTGGACAAAACTAATCAGTTCAAATGAGAGCTTTTTTGGGAGTGAAAAATATGAGTTTTGAATGTGTTTAGTGTGTCTGGGGAACGTCTAAGGATAAAAAACAACAAAGTTATCTCTTCTTTTGATTTAAATTTGAAAAAAAGTTCTACAGTATGCTTTCAAGTGGCCTCGTGCATGGATCCAAACCAAGGACTTCCGCCTGTGACCCTGACTTAACCCCTTCCTCTTAAGATAAATAATAAGTCATACCATGTTTGAGTCCCAATGCCACTGGTTTAGAAACAAAGGACTGTCTTGCATTGTGTGTACTGTGTTGTACCCTGTAAGGTGGTCCTGTTATCAAAAGGTTGCATCACCATCATCAATATGTGTGGAGTCTGACAATTACTTTTATTCATTATTTACATTTTCATCTTCGGCTTACAACGCGTTGCATCACGACAGGTTATGAGCTTGTAGATTGGTTCTTTTTGCTATTCTTTGTATGACAATGTTATTAAAAACATAGGGCCCTATCTTGCCTTACCTCCCTTATGCCTTAACTGTTTAGCCATTTTTTACTACTATTATTTTAAAATGGTTTTCAAAATAGTACAAAATGCCCCCCAAAAAAAGGCATAAGGGTTTAGGCAAGATAGGGCCCATTGTTCTCCATTATGCCTTGGGTGCCCCAACACCCACAAATGCCACTGAGCAGAGACAAATTAAACTATCTTCAATGTCAATAATAATCACATTCACACAATTTCAACATACTATTAGTAAAAAAGCAAAGAACATGGGAACTATAAAAGGAACCTGTTACAATTCAACTAATTGATGGTTATCCAGCTGATATTCAACCAGCTCTTTATAGAGGACTTGAAGTTGACAATGGAGCTAATCAACTTAAGGCTTGCAGGTAGCCCATTCCACGTAACTGCTGCAGACTATTATAACTTCACCTTTCCCATACAGCGTTTGAATCTGCTAGGTACACACTACACAGTCTCTGGAGCTCCCTATGGTGGAATAACTGTTACATCACTAACCTTAGAAAAGTAATTGAGTAGATCAGGGATGTCCAAACTTTTTTCAAAAGAGCCATGTATGAAAAGATGAAAATACCGTAGGACCGTCTGCATCTCCTGTTATACTGTACCTTTGGACCATAACAATGTCACATACAAATGCATTGCATTACAACAACTTTAATTAATTGCAGTGCAATAACAATAGTCTTTTGTTGGCTGCATGCCCAAATGTAGCTATGCCACTCATCTGTGCTGTGAACAAAACTAAAACAATTCAGCCTGCACTGCACTGCATTGCTATTGCAGTGCAATAAATTGTCTTTTATTCAAATGGCTGTGTAGCTAAACCAGGTGTGAAAAACGTACATATTTAAAACAAATATATTTGCCTTTCTTTCACATCTTGTGAATGAAACAACACAAGGAACAAGCAGTTATAGGAATCCTTACAAATCCTGCTAAGAAAAAGCCGATCAGCCCAGGGTAACAAAAATAAAAATAAAAAATCACATGACTGGTGGGCCATAAATAATACATTTTAGGAAGGAAGCAGTGGGCCATATAAAATCTGCCGTTGTGCCACAATTGCCCCCCGGGCCGGACTTTGGACATGTCTGGACTAGATATTTGGGTATCACCTTGTTTACAAAATTATATGTATTTGGCCACGGACCCCCATCTGAAAATGTTTTGTTCCAGGGACCACCAGAAGCAAAGATTTGAGTTAAAAATGTTTCCTTTAAAAAATGTATATTCAAAGATTTGGTATTTTTCAAAGTTTCAAAAATAGCAGATCTATAAGCTCATAGCGCACCACGAAGTGATGCTCTATGAGCTTGTATATCTGCTATTTTTTAATAGCCAAAGAAGTCTAAAATGACACAAATGCCCTCCCAGTTTTAATGGGTTAAGGATCAACCTACTGTAACTAATTTATTTATGATGGAGTTCATGTTGGATGATGTGCATATTATGTGTGCTTTTTGCAGGGTGTGCGCGGAGATTCAGGGCCCCACGGGCCACATGGTCCCAAAGGGGACGGATACCCCGGCCCCATGGTGAGGAATGAGATCCAATGCCGACGACCATATGTCCATCTGTTCATTGCATCTGTGCATTCATCTGCCAATTTGGTACATGTGTCTGCACATAGTTTTATAAACACTCATCTGTCCATCCTTCACTGGGCACTGATGGATGGGTCATGACCCATCCATCAGTTTTATGTTTAGTTAGTATAAAGAGTTTCAGTCAAAGGAACATGGCAGGGTTTATCCATAAACCATTTCCATGTCGTGTTGTTAATACTTTACATACCTGTACACGTTTTAGTTTGATGTAAGGAATACGAGAGCCCCTGCCCTCACTTATGTTTCTGATCATACAGAACGTCACAACACATAGTTGACTTTGTGCTGTGTTGTGCTGTGTTGTGTTGTGTTGTGTAGGGCCCTCCTGGTTTGCCGGGCCTTTTGGGAGAACCTGGCGTGGAAGGAATGGGCATCCCTGGACCAAAGGTACAAACGTAACATTATGTATCTGTATTCCATGCACATACATACAGATATACAGTATGTTTTATATATATTCTGACGTACAGTATAAGTACAAGTGAGCTAGCAAATAATTTAAAGTGATCTAAGGTGAGTCCAAAATTATTTGAATACATGTGAGCTGTGCAGTGCAAGTATACCCGTATCTCCCTCTTTTGGGGGATCAGTCTGATTTAGCCTGTGTGCATGCGTGCGTGCATGTACAAAAGTAACATTTGCGGCTACATCATTCATTCATACGATCAAGCTCACTCAGCTTGTTTGATTGTTAGGCTGTGTGCATGTACAGCAGCCTTCAGTTGGTCCAAACCCTGTGTTTTCATCTTGCCAGGGCGATATTGGATTCCGTGGGTTGCCGGGGTTACCGGGACCTCCAGGGGAAGGCCTTCAAGGACCACCGGTAAAAAAAAAAAAAACACCTCATAACTCACACACACTGTATTATGAAGAACACTTCTGGAATGTCCCCACCAGCACGAAGCGCACAGGAATACCACGGCCTTCATTAAAGTAAATTCCAAAAATACTTTTCATCAACCATTTGTCACCGTTCAAATAGTCGACACACAGCGAGCGGTGTGTAATCTTTATTCTGATTTACAGTGCGTCCCAGATGTTTGTGATTGATCCTCAAGAGGTATTATGTTGTACCTCTTGACAGACAGCTCCAGACGGTTTTGCTTCACCTTGTACGTGCGAACGCACTACCCCTACTACCGCCCAACCCAACCCCCACCACCACAGGGGCTTAGCGTTCACAGTGATATATGGTTCGGCCTCGCCAGCGTGCCTCTGAGCCTTGTGTGAATCTTTGCAGACATACAGTACAGTATCGCCTGAATTATGCTCACGTACCAAAAAACAGTAGATCTAAGCTGACAACGCGTCGCGGGCGCGACGCACTTGTCAGCTTGTAGATCGGCTATATTCAGTGCGCGACACCCTGGCTCAACTGAGCACAACTCAGGCTTACGTTGTCGGTTTTGATGTGCGAATGCCCAGCAGGCCTTAAACAGACTCCTGCCCAGAGAGGAAGTTCAGGGGGCCCCCCCTGGGGGCCATCAGAGGCCCTCAATTATCACATCCACATTTCCCTGCAGGAAGTCCTGTGCTTCAGATCAGGGTCGTTACCGGCCCAAGGGATCACACTGGCCGTGGATCATTAGATGTGATGTAATTTAAAATGAGCAGAGCGCCTCAAATGACTACTCGTGTTGAAGTTTATTTGCATATAGACAGGGAAACTCGCTGTGTCCATACTGATGAAATAACTCATAACATGCATAGCGGATGAGAGGCAACGGGCGGGCATGGTATGCAGACCCCTAATATGCCAGATGGTTTTATGAAAAAAGGCAGCTTGTCCATGTATTAATACGTAGACTGTAGTTGCTGTGGTTTGGGGGGTAAATATGCATTATCCCATACATTATAGGGATAATACATAATACTAGTATGTTCAATAATGATGTTTTGTACACACAAGTCTTAGGTGTACTATTTTACATAATGCCTCATTTCTTGTCATCTTCGAGACACCATGGCATGCCTATGGTGTACCTTGTTTTAGCATTTGTGTTGATATCTGTCTCTACCCTACTGTGCACTGTAGGGTAATGGCGGACGACCGGGCCCTCCAGGGCCATCAGGGCCTACGGGACAAGGCATTCAGGGGCCAAAGGTAGGTTGTGATAATATGCCACGCTCCACCTGTACAGACTGGAGTGTGGTCCTATCGTAGATTACTTACAGTAGCTTCCAAGGATAGGTGTTTCATTCTCACTGGGGGCCATCCACATTTAAAATACATGTACTCCTGATACCATAAGATGCTTTGGTTAACAGCGTCCACTAAACAGCAAATGTTATATTTTGTGTACAGGTTTGTAGGAGAAATAGTTGTGAATATTGTCACATTTTTAGATGTAGAACACTCTCTCTACCATCCCCCTATATGCACATGTAAGAAGTCAGACTGTATGGTACTGCATACATAATTAAGTCTAGGTCACGTACATGGAATCTGTACGGGCAGCAAATTGCAAGTGACAGGAGCAAAAGTAGAAAACCGGCCCTTCTCCACATCTCACATAGCAATCGCTTTGCCCTATGTTTTTTTTTCATTCAGGGTGAGCAGGGATCCCAGGGCGTGTACGGCCCAAGAGGAATCCCCGGGGAGGGCTTCCCTGGGGCTAAGGTGAGTCAACAAGTTTGTTTCTGCTGTGTGTGTGTGCGCGCACCTGCATACACACACATTATTCTGCTACATTACATCCAGTTGGCAGGTGCAGCACATGACATGTTGCACTGAAGCCTAGTCGTACGACTAGGCTTGTCCCACCCGAAAATAGCCGATCTATAAGCTCGGCTATTTTCGGGTTGGGATACCATCATACAACAGAGTATACATTAGGCATAATACACAGATTGCATATAACCAACATTCCACTGGATTATTGGTAAGGTGCAGTCAGGGAATTAAGCCTACTTTACAGACAAACTGGTAGTTCTGTGTAGAAATGTCTATGGATGTTTTCACTATATAAAATAAAGTGTCCAGAACATTTATCTAAGTCTAGTTTGGCAACCTGTGGCTAAAATACCTGTGACAAAATAATATATTTGTAATAGTCAATATAACAATATTATAAGTGTCCTGTTCTTCCAGAAATAAAGTAATACTGCTCCAATGGGACGCTGCGTTATCTACCCAGATATAAAGTTAATAATACTGCTCCAATGGGACGCTGCGTTATCTACCCAGAAATAAAGTTTTTGTTGTGGTCAGTGGTCAGTGGTGTAAAGTAACTAAGTACATTTACTCCAGTACTGTACTTAAGTACAATTTTGAGGTATTTTTACTTTACTGGAGTATTTCCAATTTTCTGTACTTTTACTTCTACTCCACTACTCAGAGGTAAATATTATACTTTTACTCCACTACAATTATTTGAAAACTTTATTTACTAGTTACTTTGTAAACATACAGTACAGTACATAACCCACTTCAGCCCTATATATTAATTCAGCCATTTGAAAATAGCCGATCTACAACCTCGCAATGCGTCCCATTGTGCTATTTTCAAAAGATTTTTATACTTTTGAAAACTACATACTGCATAATGAGTACTTTCTTGTTTTGGTACTTAAGGTACATTTTGATACCAATACCTTTGTACTTTTACTCAAGCAAATTTAGAATTCCGTACTTTTACTTGTAACAGAGTATTTCTACATTGCAGTATTGATAGTATACTTTTACTTAAGTAAAAATAATTGAGTACTTCTTCCACCACTGGTTGTGGTGATGTCATGATGATTCAGTCTATAGTCTTTTTTAGTCGTATGACTCAAAATCAGACCTGTTGGTGTGTGTGTGACAGGGGGACCGCGGCTCAGCCGGGGAGAGGGGATTGAAAGGCATTAAAGGAGAATTGGGGGACGGCGGAGTACCAGGACAAGCTGTGAGTCATGCCCTATGTTCCTTAATATATCTATACTAACATACAGTATGAACTATCTGTTTGACAGGCTCAACTCATGGACCATTTTGTTTCAGTCTCACTGATTGTGTTTGTTTTTGTTTGTTTGTTTAACCTTCATTTTAAAATGAAAGATGAAAGACCTATTTTTCCCAGGAGACCTGGTTAGGGAACATAAAAGATTCAGGACAATACACAGCAACTTTAAAATAGACACATATTATACTAACCCAGCGTTGCCTGGGTTATTGCATGGGTGAAATCGGCACAAAGTACTTGGAGGCCAGACTATGACGTCAGTCAATCAGTCATCTCTACATATTTAGGCAAAGATTCATCCGAGGCAGCCTCTCCATTGATTTCCAGAGTGCAATTAAACTTGTGTAAAGTTAAAAGTACAAAATGTTTCAAAAGGTTCTCAAATGCTCGTGACCTTCCCCAAGTCATAACACACCTCTATGGAAGGTTTCAGTCCAGTGCAAGACAGACAGACAGACAGACAGATTTAGATTTGAGCTAAAAAGCATTATTTTACACTTTGGCTATTCAGAAATAGCAGATATACAAGCTCATAGCTTGTAGATCTGCTATTCTTTTTTAATCGTGAACATTTGTGAAAATCTTTGAATATATATATTTGTAACAAATCTTTGCTTCTGGGGGGGTCCCTGGAACAACATATTACATACATATACATTTTGGGGTCCTTGACATGAAAAAGTTTGAGAACCACTGACATAGTAACATACGTTTTTTTTTTTAAACAGTTAGGATTTAGAAGACATTTTGTAGAATCGGCCTCAGGTCTTAATGGGTTAAAAAAGTTATATAAACACAACATCACAAATTCACACACTGGCATCTAAATGTGTTTTCTCACCTCAGGGCCGACCAGGGGACAAAGGTGAAGCGGGTCTCACTGTAAGTCCTCCTGCTTTCATTCATGTTTTCCTTTCATTTACAGTACTCTGTTATTTTCAGTAGTCTTTCAGTTGTACTCTTTAAGTTGCAATACTTTCATTTGATACCCTTAGCAGTAGTCTTTCATTTACAGTACTTTTTCATAATTCCATACTTGTTCTTGTGTTCTTGTTCTCACTATTTAATAATCTGTGTTTTCTTGATTGATTTCAGAGAGAGGACATCATTCGAATGATTAAGGAGATCTGTGGTATGGCACCTCGTTTTTTTTGTCCTCACAAGTTCATATTTCTTATCTGGTGGTTCAGATGTCGGAAAGATTTATACATGTGTTACGTGACGTTGCGTTACCTAAACTAATAAGCCCCCCGGGGGCTTATTAGTATTATCACTATAATGGAAATGGAGGTATCATTAGTATAGTGAAAATGGAGGAAACCTGATATGTTATGAGATTGGATACAAAAATAGAATGGAAAGATCCTGGATGCAAGGCACGGTCTCATATCCTCGTGCTGTGATCAAATTTAAATGCAAATGAGTTAATAGGTAGTGATGAAATGAAGAAAGAATAACTGCATGGGGCTCCTTAAAAACATCGCACATCTCGCCTGAATATACCGTCGGCTCACAACGTGATGTGATCACCTGTGATCCTGAGCATCTTCCAAAATGCTAAACCAAATCACGCATTTGTAGGAAAGCCTGATAATTTGGTTTTATTAAATTATTCTATATTTCTTTTATTATTGCTATTGTGAATCCCTCTGTAACTCTCATTTTGGACAGGGAGTTATGTCTCAAGACGGTGTCCCTTTTTCCCCCCCAAGGATGTGGCATCAAATGCAAGGAGAGACCCATGGAGCTGGTGTTCGTGATCGACAGCTCGGAGAGCGTCGGCCCCGAGAACTTTGAGATCATCAAGGACTTTGTGATGGCGTTGACGGACCGCGTCACGGTGGGACGGAACGCCACCAGAATCGGCCTGGTGCTGTACAGGTCTGTGAATGTGTCAAAAACCATTAGTACCATTGTTTGTGTGCAACCAACTGCAGGGGGGCCTTGAACTGTCAATAGCATGACAGATGAATATCATCGCTGTTGGGCAGAAACTCCATATTTCAACTTTTTATGTTTTTTCATGAATGAATGGCCTACTTTGTCACACTACAGTGTCACATAAAGGTAGTAAAGTTAGCCGATCTACATCAAGCTCACAATGCATTGTGAGCTTGATTATGGATCTTGAATGTCAAGTTGATGATGTCATTGTGACGTCATATTGACTTACAAATATGGAGTTATTTGCCGCGCCATTAACTTCCAGAATAACTTATAGAAAGTTAAATATTTTGTGGTCCCGGAGAGTTTAATATTTCATGGCTCCATGAGGTGTTTGATTGTCAAAGTGTATACAGTATGCCCACACAGCAATACACACAGCTTGGACCAATGGCATGCAAACGAGGAGCGCTCATTGTGCTAGAAGGAGTGGACAAGGCAGGGAAAACGACACAATGTAGCAAGTTAGTGCATGCTCTGCAACAAAGTGGACGAGCAGCTGAGATGATGAGATTTCCCAATAGAACTACTAAGATCGGGCGTATGATCAATGCCTACCTTGAAAACAAAAGCAACTTGGAGGACCACACAATACACCTGTTGTTTTCTGCAAATCGCTGGGAACTCGTGCCGTCGATGAAGGACAAGCTGGAACAAGGCACCACTCTGGTTGTAGATCGGTATGCCTTCTCTGGAGTTGCATTCACCAGTGCCAAGCCAGGGTTCTGTCTGGACTGGTGTAAGCAGCCTGATGTGGGACTGCCAAAGCCAGATCTGGTGATGTTCCTACAGCTCAATCCAAATGACGCCGCACTCAGGGGCCAGTTTGGAGCAGAGAGATATGAGAACAGCGTCTTCCAAAGAACAGTCCAGCAGAAGTTTGAGCAACTGACGAAGGACTCTTCAATCAACTGGCAGATAATTGATGCTTCCCAAAGCATTGAAGACGTTCATGCCAACATCAAGACCCACAGTTTAAACACCATCAACACAGCTGAGAATCAGCCGCTTGGGGAACTATGGAAATCAACCAAGAAATAAATAAATATATATTTTATGTATTTTCAGACCAAATAAGTCTTGATCATCATCATAACTGACCTTGTGAGGACACACACTTGCCTCACAGTTTCACGTTTACGTTTCATTTTCTTTTCAAATATTTGTAACAGAGTGGTTCACTACCTCAGCCTGATGGCCTCAAAGTCTAATATCTCCCCCGAGCAATAGGGAATAATTCCCTTTGGCTTAGCGGTTAAGATGTTGGCATTCCAGGTGGGAGACCAGGGTTCGAATCCCGTTACAAATGTTTGAAATTTTCTTTATTTGGTGTGTGCTTTCCAGTGCAAAATAAAGGAAAGGTATGATTTTAGGGAGCATGCTGTAGGCTATTTCCTGTTAGACTCTCTTTTATTTTAAATACTTCACTGAAGATTTTAGGAGTGAGATTACGCTGAGGTGCTACGCCACACAATACCGGCAGCCACATTACATATAGTGTATATGAGATGCAGTACTGGGAATAGTCTGCATCCAGGAATAGGATGCAGACAATGGACACTGAAATGTCACACAGTCATTTATTAGTTATGGGAATATGGGTCAACATAAAACGCAGCACTGCTCCAAATATGTCCAATGAGCAACAAAACCAGTTCAAAGCATTTTCCAACTAACTTTGTTTCAGAGACTTCTTGGTTTCAGTCCACCAAACTAAGTATTGAAAATGTTGAATTGTGTACAGGTAATAATAATGATCATCTTTATTTATATAGCACTTTTCACACCGACATGCAGCTCAAGGTGCTTTACAAAATAATATTCATAAAATAAAGGTGAAAGATACAAGATATAAGTTGAAAAGAAATTAACGTAAAATAAGTACTTTTGGCCAAGGCCACTTGCCATTCGATACTTCAGTTTATGTATGGCATATCATACATCTCGCAACTCTAAATATCACTGAATTAGCTTTGTTTGTTATCTTTTCCATTCTGTGTCCATATCTGTCTGTCTGTCTGTCTGTCTGTCTGTCTGTCTGCCTGCCTGCCTGTCTGTCTGTCTGTCTGTCTGTCTGTCTGTCTGTCTGTCTGTCTGTCTGTCTGTCTGTCTGTCTGTCTGTCTGTCTGTCTGTCTGTCTGTCTGTCTGTCTGTCTGTCTGTCTGTCTGTCTGTCTGTCTGTCTGTCTGTCTGTCTGTCCGTCCGTCCGTCCGTAGATTGATCTCTCAACCAACCTATCTGTCTCTCTGTCTGTCTCCAGCCTGGAGGTGAAGCTGGAGTTCAACCTGGTGCGCTACATGACCAAGCAGGATGTGAAGCAGGCCATCAGGAACATCCCCTACATGGGGGAGGGCACCCACACCGGCACGGCCATCCGCAAGGCCACCCAGGAGGCCTTCTACAGCTCCCGCACGGGCGTCAGCAAAGTGGCCATCGTCATCACGGACGGACAGACGGACAAGCGGGAGCCCGTGAAGCTGGACATAGCGGTGCGGGAGGCGCACGCCGCCAACATCGAGATGTTCGCGATTGGCATCGTCAACACCTCCGACCCGACGCAGGGCGAGTTCCTGAGGGAGTTGAACTTGATCGCTTCGGATCCGGACAGCGAACACATGTTCCTCATCGATGACTTCAACACCCTGCCAGGTGAGGCGGGGCAACCTGCAAAGTCCATGACTTGTGTTATCGGTTGTTGCTACTCTGCTCTACATGCCACATGAGTTTATTCGCAGGGGTCTTCAACAGGGGGTCCGTGATCCTTAGGGGGTCCTCGGAGATACTGCAGTGGGGCCGCCAAATCTTTGTGTGATAGGGACTTATTATTTTATTTTCACATTAGCACTTGAACCCTCGCATCCCTATTCTTGGGGGAACATTAGCCGAAAATTACAAGCTCACAACGCGTTGTGAGCTTGGCTATTTTCGCGGCTATTTTCAGTGAAGAGGTTTGGTGTACAGGGAAAAAAGAGCAGACCAAGTACCGAGCCAAAAGGTCACGTTTACAAAGTATTGAGGGTCGTTACATGTCTAAAAATACACATTTAACTTGAATCTAATATGTAGTGGGGGTCCCTGCATCATCTCTCTCTCAACTAAGGGGTCCTTCGCCTGAAAAACGTTGAAGACCCCTGGTTTATTGTACAGTATACATACTGTACATTGTATTCAAATGTAGTTGCAAGCAAAGCTGACACACGAATGGAAAACAATAGTGATCTCTCATTAGCGTTGTTACGTCTGTATCTCTGACTCGTCATGCCCACAGCTCTGGAGTCCAAGCTGGTGAGTCAGTTCTGTGAGGACGAGAACGGAGCCTTGATCAACCGGTTAACGAACGGCTACAACGGCAACAACGGCAACGGCAGGAACACCATCAATGGGAACGGGAACTACGCCATCGGCGGTCACACCTACCGGCCGGCCAGGGAACAGGATCGGCCGCTGAACGGTCGACATACCGGCAGCAACGTGGGCACCAGCACCCACAGTCAGGTTGGCAGACTAGTGGTCACCTAGTTAATAACGTGTCACAATAATTTTAACCCCTTTATCCATAATTTTATACTTTGGCTACTCAAAAATAGCAGATCTGCTATTTTTGAAAAATCGTGAAAATGTTTGCTAATATTTGAATATTTAAAGCGAACATTTGTAGCTCAATTTTTTGCTACTGGGGTCCCTGGAACAAAATATTTTGAGATGGGGGTCCGCGGCCAAATACATATCATTTTGGGGGTCCTTGACATGACGAACCTGACGTTGAGAACCAGTGCCTTAGAGGACATGTATTTAATAATATTCTGTGACATTGGACTTGGATTTGTTCAGCCATCCTTTTTGTTGATGCACGCTTATATATTATGTCATTTTCCTCTTTTGATCTAAGGGTGGCCACCAAGGAGGAGGGGGCCAGAACGTACACGTCGTCGGGACAGACTGGGGAACCGATCGCGGGGACACGTTTAACCGCGGGGACACGTTTAACCGCAACACCACATCGACCGGGCTCGTCCCTCCGGTCAGGGAGGGATCGTCCACCAGTACAGGAGGCTCCTCTTCATCATCATCATCAACAGTAGTAACGTCATCCTCAGGTGGATCTGTGAAGTATGTCCCTGCACCACAGCAGCCTCTCCCCAAAGGTACATAGAACAACCGTTTATATTTGAGACTTTCAGATGCTCTTATCTTTCTATATAAATCCAGGTATTTCTGTCTTTGTGTGTTTCTGTGCGTCTGTCTCTCCCTTGGCTTTACTTATTGGCTGAAACACTTGCCCGTACGCGTATTATGGAGAGGAAATCGCAGAACTCTCTTTAGTTGGTGCATCATAGATGAGTGACGTCATAGACTAGTTCTCAGATAATGGCTACTGACGTCACAGTATTGACTCGATACTTCAGTACTGATGAATACTCTTAGGGTGCGTTCGGAAATTGCGCACCGGAGCACACTCGCCTATTAGTTTGTATTGGCCAGTGCGCTCAGTGCTGTATTTCCGAACGCACCCATAGACTGGGCACTAACTATGACACAGGTATTGCACTAGTATACTGAATGTTACAATTGAGGTGTTTAGCAGACACTTATATAAGCGATTCTCTCTCCGTTCCATTATGTTCAGTTTATGTTCGTCTAGACAAGGCCAATTCATTCTAGGCTATTATGTTCTATTTTATTTTATCAATGGTATAATCATTACCATTACCATTACCATAATCTCTCTCTGTATCTGTCTACCCCCCCCCCCCCTCCAGAAGTCGTACCGTTGGACCCCCGCTGTGCACTGCCCCTGGACCAGGGCCCGTGTCGGGACTACAACATCCGCTGGTACTACGACAAGCAGGCCAACGCCTGCGCTCAGTTCTGGTACGGCGGCTGCGAGGGCAACGGGAACCGCTACGAGACGGAGGCCGAGTGCAAGAGGACGTGCGTGTCGGCCAGATCCGCAGGTACACGCACATGAGCCAACCAACGGACGCAAACGAACACAACCCTCGTTTCTGTGCCCCCCCCCCCGTTGATGATATGAACGGTCAAGGGCCCATCTCCACTTCTGTACACACACACCCCCCCCAAACCCCAACCTCACCTGTGTGCTACTGTACCTCCTCTATCTCCCTCTGAGCTTTCCTAATATCTTCCTCTATAAAGACATTTCATCTGGACTGCAGAGAGAGGACTGTTTAAAAAGCCTACATTTTGTATCTACTCTTACAAAATGTGGATACTGTACAGAAAAGACCCTTCCTTCCCTTTAGTTATTTTTGTATTACTTTTTTTTATATCTTTATGGGGTTCATTCTTTTTCACTTTCTCTATGTTGTTTTTCTCTGATGTGTTCTAAATGTGACTTGCTAGAGCCACCTGCTAAGTGTTTCTTGTGCTGTACGTGCAAACCTACTTGGCCATTCAGACTGATTGTGATCAACCATCCTATCTATCATCTGGCTAAGCCATCACGTCTCCGGCCGTAGCTGAGTGGCTAGAGAGGCCGCCTGGGAATTAATTCGAAGAAGGTCACCGTCCGACCCTCGGCTCGACCAGTCTACGTGTCCGCGAGCAAAACCCTTAACCCCTAACAGCTCCCCCCCGTGCACTCATCTGAGCCACCTGAGCAGCCATCTGCTGCTTGAAGCAGTAAAAGTAATTTCCTCTGGATTACTCCCTGTCCCTTTCCGTTTCTCTTTCTGTGCAAAGGTTCTCAGCGGATATTCAGCCAATTTAACAGAGAAATGACAGCCTTGTAACTGTTTTATTGGCTCCGAACGTGATTGACTGCTCACGTTCCAGGTGTGTTGTTTTTTTATATACTGTGGGAGGTTGAGAGGTGGCCTCTACACATCCGCTGGACAGCAGATCTTTATTTTTTTAATTGGGGGAGGGTAGAGGGGGCAGCTAATATTGGCCAATAGTCATAGGATTATATATATATATATATATATATATATATATATATATATATAAAAGCCTTATTAAAAAAAAAATCATGCTAATTATCTGTGATGTTCCAAGTCTCACTCTGGTTTCAAAGGAAGCCGTTTAATTAATTTGATCTGCACTTATCTGCAAATCTGCTAATGAGTCCTGTGAAAGCAACACGTACAAATCGAGTCACATTCTTTAGCACCTATTGAACAGTATAGTATAAATTATCTAATTCTACTTGGATTGAATCTAGCTTGGGATAGATACAGCAGACCAACAGGATGAAAATAGACCTTATTTTACTGACTAAATCTCACTGTCCTCTCAGGAATCTACTCAAGCACTTGGAAGAGTTTCATTCTACAATTTGATAATAACAGCTATGAGTTTAAGTTCATGACTTTTGGCTGCAGTATATGGAATAATACGCATTATACTGTACATATTCACAGACGATGAGAACATTTTGGGAAAGATATATAATGGGTTGTTATTCTTACGTCTTGTGACTTTGCTTGTGTTTCTAAGAAAACAGAGATACAGATATGTCTTGTTTTTGTGTGTTGTTGTTTTTTAATCAGCACTGATAATTTCCAGATGGCAAACTGTTTTCCAAAGATGATACAGAGAATCAAATAGTTGAATCTCAGAGCAGATAGACCACTATGCCGGTCTGTCACATTTAGCTGTGGTTTTGTTTAAGTGTTTAAGTGTGTTAATATGTCGTACGACAATCTGAAAATAGCTGCCCTCTACAAGCCCTCAACACGTCGCATCACAACGTGTTGTGAGCTTGTATATCTGCAATTTAAAAAGAAATCTTTTTGAAAACAATTACATATTTTTTTACTTAAAAAGAAAGAAAGATTTGAACTATTTTGAAAGTGTAGCCCAAAATAGTGATGCCAAGGTTAAAGTGGTTAAGTTGTGTGACATGGTGATTAGTGTCTATCTATTTCAGTCCTCTCATTGGTCTGTAAGCTCTACAGAGAACATAAAGTTTGTTTCAGTAACAAAACCTAACCATAATACCTCAGTGCAATCAATAGAGCTGATCGCCCCTTGTGGCATCGCCATCATTCATTTCACTTCACTGTGTTTTTTAATACTGGGAAATTAAAATATTGATCGTTTTAATCTGTTTAGCTCCTTGTTCACAACAGCCAATAACATGCAGTAAACCTTTTAGTCAAATCTGTTCAGTTATAGTAGCAAATTCGCAATCAATTTAGCTTCTTTCTTTGATACTAAGGAGAAATACTGTGTAACATGGAGGAATAGTCTTTGAATACACTTGAATGTGATTTGTATTGTCTTAATTTCTGCCAGTGAAAATGTGACGTTATGTTGGGTTTGCATTGTTTCAGTAATTTGTTTACCACTTATTCAATAAACGTAAAGAATTCCTCCCTATTTGCTCTAGCAATATTCTTGTTAGATTACAAAATAATTTATATGGACACAAGCATAATATGCTTCCATATACATATAAATTAAACACACACACACACACACACACACACACACACACACACACACACACACACACACACACACACACACACACACACACACACACACACACACACACACACACACACACACACACACATTTAATCATTTATTTATGTCCACATAAGAGATACAATACAAGGACACAAATATTACAAGGTGCTGTCAAAAATGTACAGTCAGCAAACCATGGACAAGTACTCCCACACCCCTCCCCCCCCCCCACACACACACACACACACACACACACACACACACACACACAGTGTAAGCAATATTCTTTTTACAGAATTGAACCACTTAATCCCTGAATACTTAGTTGACCGGAGTCCCCCAGGGACCCCCACTACACTAAATCTCTTATTTAAAATACAAGCTCATGAAGCTTGTAGATCGGCTATTTCCACTGAATGTTCGCCCCCAGAATAAGGATACAGGGATTCGTATGGTTAAGGGGCAGACTACATGTGTGCATGTGCATACATACTGTACACACAGTGTACTGCCCTCTGCTGGCTGAGAAATCCTCTTGTGATGCAGGTTGGTTCTGTAAGGCAGTGGTTCTCAACCTTTTCAGGCTGTGACCCCCCAAAATAATCATATTTGAACTGGGGACCACCCACCCTGATAAGCACTTGGAATGTAGGTGTTGAAGCATTACATTTAGTTTGACTCGGCTCCACACATAAATATTGTGAAAATAGCAGACAACGGGTGGGAAAATGAAAAATAAATACAATACAAAAATGAAATACAATTTATGAAAAAATAATCGAAAAAACATGGCCCCCTCACGTATTAGGAGGCCAGTATGAGTCACCAGAACCAAGGACGGGTGTTTTCGATGAATCTATCATGGTTAAAATGGAGTTTGAAGTTACAATGGGTTTGTATTGGAAGGGGGCGTGTCTGATCAAATTAATATCAAATATCTAAATACTGAATCAAGCAACTTCAAAACTGTCCGGGCTGCTCACAAAAGCCTGTTTGAACATGTTTTGAAAGTGAAATAAAGTGAAATATCCCTTTAATACTACAGATGCTACTCGGGCAATAACATATCAATGAATGCATACTGATGGTTAATCAGCAAAAGGCTTTATATATAACACTTTCATATGTAAAACATGATAAAGCATTACTTTATCATGCTCTGATAAGAATGCTTCATTTAACGGAATGAATAAACATGTGAGAAACATTTGTCTCGAAGCAGAAGAGTTTGGATAATTTTAAATGAGTTAATGAAAGCTCACATGGGCACTTAAAGGGACACTGTCACACTATTGATCTGCATTTCACTTAACTGTTGATCATAATCTATATAGAAACAATATATGATACAATCTATATTGACATAACATTTTGTCCTTGTACCTACTATACTGTACAGTACAGTATACCCATAATGCATTTTGTGGTAGTATCTGCCTGGCATGCCCATATAGTCTTCGGCCAATTTGATTAATATATTCTTAACCTCTCGAGCACTTAAGCCCTATAGACTTCGTTGTATGACAAATACTGAAAATAAGTTGTGTTGTGAGCTTATGGATTTGCTAAGGGGCGGCCATAGCTGAGTGGTTAGTGAGCCCGCCTAGGGAACCAGCTGGCCCTGGTTGCCCCAGGTTCGATTCCAGGCTATCCCAGCATATGTGCCGATGATATGAAATTTGTCCCTGAGCAAGACTCTTAACCCCAATTGCTCACAGGTTCTCATTGGCAACAAGACCGCAAGGACTTTCATGAACGACCTGTTAAAAGGAATTATCCTTATTGCCTATAATGACATCATGCCCAGAATAGGAACACCATGGTTAATGTGGTGACTATTTTGTTGTAATCACAGCAAGCAAGGACGATGTCACAGCTACCGAAGGCAGCGGCTCAAAATAATGAAATTGTAGTAATTGTACTTTTCACATTCACAGCCCCTGTGACATGACTGGGACGACCTTTTCGACACAATTTCGGTGAAATTTGAGACACATTTTGAGACTTCCTTGTATTACTGTACGGCTGCAAATGGAATGTAACGTTGGCCCAACAACAATTACTGGTATATAGAGATATTGTTGAAAAGCGTGGGTGTGTCTTTAATATTAAAGGCTGCACAGAATACATTGCTCTCTGTCCCTGTGCTTAAATTACATGTCAGGCCCACCGCACCTCGACAAGTGCCATAGTCTGATCTATCTTTAGTGCTCGCACACAGGAGACCCCTGTTATCTAACTCTATACACTCCTCAACACTTTTTTATCAGGCCATGGAAACGGGGCTGAAAAGATGTAGGTTTACATAGGGTCCTAGTCACATGCACATGCAAGTGTCCTTAAAATGTCATGCCAATGTTGTGCCAGGGCTCGGTAAGAGGGAACAGACCACAGCAGGCTTTCGCTCAAACTTTATTTTAACATACATTAACATAAATTAAGGTGGTTGTCGTAGCTTAATGGGTAGGGACTAGGGAGGCAGGCACTCTATAGTAAACAGAAGGTGACTGGTTCACCCGCCAGTTCACCCAGTATATGGGTCGAAGAGTCCCCGAGCAACACACTTAACTGCCCCCACCCTACCGAGCTCTCATCATGACCATCTGAGCAGCCATCAGCTGGGTGAATCTGAAACCTCCTCCACAAGATTAACCAAGGTCTACCTTTTAGCTGCATGACAGGCATTTGGCACAAACTCAAAGTAAAATAGTTTAACACGGAATGGCCAGCCGGAGGTGGCGAATGTCACACTCTCCGGTCTCAGGTTATTGAAGGGAGGAGCAAGAAGCTACAAAGCAGAGCAAATGGAACACACTGCCATGACAGTGTGTATGGGGATGGATGATTCATCCTGTGCACAGTGGTTTCCAAACGGTGTGTCGAGGCACACTGCTGTGCCGTAAGACACAAGTTCCTTGGGATTTTGTGACAACTACACATTATTATTCCAATATATAATGCAACTATAATTGTTTATATGAATTATTCTGTGTGTGCACTAATTTCCCAAATACAGAGGCAAATTCGATAAATAAAAAAATAAGCAGATCCACAAGCTCACAATGCGTCACCACGAGAAGCATTGTGAGCTTGTAGATCATTTTAGATATTTCAGAAAATGTATGAAAGTATAAGATAGGCTTAAGTGTTTAAACCTTTTATTTGGCATTAGTAAATCAAATCTAAACGTATGCGGAGCGATAACAGATGTTATAGAGGCTATTTTGCACGGATACAAATGCAGGTGTGCCTTGAGATTTTGACTTGCACATTGATGTGCCCTCAGGCATTAAACGTTTGAAAACCACTGCATTAGATCGATGCATTACAGGCGTGTCCTCACACCCAGCTCAGAGTTTCATTAGTTTAACTCAGGCCTGGTCACTGGCGTGACAGCTTAAATCAGCCATCACCCACAACCATCTTTTGAAAGGATTACAGGCCCTGAACACTCATCCAGGTGTTTTCAGTCACTCTTACTCTCTTGCTGATTACACCTCTAGTCAGGTCGAAGCTTAGTGGAGCTATGCTGCCAATTTTACAATGTCCCAAAAAACCTATGGGCCAATAAGAATGATAACAAGGTAAACCTGCCTGCCCTTATTTAAGAGGCGCAACAAAACTAACAGGAGTGTGAGGGAGCTGTCACTCAAACCTAGCTTTTGTGCACGCCCACAGAGCCCTGAGAAGAGGTGTAATCAGTAAGAGAGAGTAACTGAAAACACCTGTATGAGTGTTCAGGACCTTTCATTTTGATATATCTTAAAATGGAATAACTGCGGCCTGTCTTCTGTATTATTGAGGTTGTCTTTCAGTGCTGCAATACCACAGTTTTTACAGGGTTCATTGGGAGAGCAATAGACAGAACTAGCACCCCCCCCCCCTCCTCCTCAAACACATGCCCCACCCCCGGCAGCTGACCTTTTGCTTCCGTAACAATGAGCCCTGGCATGGGGGGGAAATTACGGACGAAGCCGATAGGTGGACGGAGCTGTCGATCAAGCCTGCCCATCACCTGTTGTTTCCCTACAGCAGCTGTGTGCAGACACGCCCTCAAACGTTTCTGATCCCAATTTAGCACAAAGCGTCACCACTACACTATACAGGCACGTTTCAATCCAACTTGTGTGAAAGCGTCTTGGTGTGCTCGCTGCAGCCATTTTGTGACAGAGTGGATCCTTCGAGAGTCTTTCCACATCAGCGCTCAATCGCAAGACACTGTCCAAAGACTGAATGAATGAATGAATGAATGAATGAATGAATGAATGAAGGACTGAATGAATGAATGAATGAATGGAGGAAATATTTTAAAATAGATAGATGAATGAATCAGTCAGTGTGCTAATGAATGGAATGCAGACGCTCCACCGAATCCTTTCAGAATATAAATATAACACTGATCCAGTGCAACATTAATACGGGTAATGAGCTCAGCTTGGGAGCATGCGCTGACAGGTCATTGTCCCTCTTTAGCCACTGTTAGAACCCCTGTGACACTTTGGGGGCTGAGTCATGGTGGCGTGTGTCCCCCCCCCCCCCCCCCCCAGAGTCACACACACTTTTCCAGTTGCTTCTTTCACTCTGGTGTGGGGGCAGCTGCACGGGGACGGGGCCTCTACTCGTGTTCGGCCCAACCAGACTCCATTGAGCTGCAGCAGGGAGGTGAGAAGGGGTTTGGGGAGGGGGGGTTTAGGGAGCTAAATTTAACACAGGATTAAATTGCAGACTCTCCAGGACGGGAACCCTTTCCTCTCCTCTGCCTTTTCCGTCCAGCGTCGACTGCCAGGAGGACCTGTGTGTTGGCAGCCGTCTCCTCTTCTCCGCAAAGCTTCTCCCCTCGTTCGGTTTCGTCCTCACCTTTTTGTCTTGTCTCGCTCCCCCTCCTTCCCTCCCTCCCTCCCTCTCTCTCGCTTTTTTTTTATTGAAACAAAAATGGACCCCAACGCCATCAAGGAGGAGCTGAGGCTCTTCCAGAGCACCTTGCTCCAGGACGGCCTCAAGGAGCTGCTGAACGAGAACAAGTTTGTGGACTGCACGCTGAAGGTGGGCGACCGCTGCTTCCCCTGCCACCGCCTGATCATGGCTGCCTGCAGCCCCTACTTCCGGGAGGTCTTCTTCACGGAGGAAGGCAAGGAGGTGGAGAACACCAAGGAGGTGGTGCTGGACGACGTCAACCCCGCCATCCTGGACATGGTCATCCAGTACCTGTACTCGGCCGAGATCGACCTCACCGACGACAACGTGCAGGACATCTTCGCCGTGGCCAACCGCTTCCAGATCCCGTCCGTGTTCACCGTGTGCGTCAACTACCTGCAGAAGAAGCTCTCGCCGGCCAACTGCCTGGCCGTCTTCCGCATGGGCCTGGTGCTCAACTGCCCCAGGCTGGCCGTGGCGGCGCGCAACTACGTGGCCGACCGCTTCGAGGAGCTGTGCGGGGACGAGGAGTTCCTCCAGCTGGCGCCACACGAGCTGTTCGCCATCATCGGCGGGGACTCGCTCAACGTGGAGCGGGAGGAGCTGGTGTTCGAGACGCTCATGAAGTGGGTGCGCCACGAGAAGGCCAGCCGCACCAAGATCCTGGGCGACGCTCTGGACTGCGTCCGCTTCCGGCTGATGCCCGAGAAGTACTTCAACGAGAAGGTGGAGACGGACGACATCATCAAGGCCGACCCCGAGCTGCAGAAGAAGATGGCGGCGGTCAGGGACGCCTACAAGGGAAAGCTTCCGGAGATGCCGGCGAAGAAAGAAGGGACCGGCGAGGAAGGGGCCGAGGAGGATGAGGAATCTGAAAGCCCGTTCCCCGGCTTCCTGAACGACGAACGCAGGCACGGCATGTACGCCCGCGACCTCATCGTGATGATCAACGACTCGGCGGCGGTGGCGTACGACGTCAACGAGAACGAGTGCTTCCTGGCGGCCATGTCTGAGCAGGTGCCCCGCAACCACGTCAGCATGTCGTCACAGAAGAACAAGCTGTACATCATGGGAGGCCTGTTTGTGGACGAAGACAACAAGGAAGTCCCCCTGCAGTGCTACTTCTACACGGTAAGATGCTACTCTTCTCCATGTACGTGTACAATCTGTTCATTTAACTCTTCATTTAAGGGTGGAAATGTATTTGCATTTGTACAGGACTTCAAGTGTGTGTGTGTGTGTGTGTGTGTGTGTGTGTGTGTGTGTGTGTGTGTGTGTGTGTGTGTGTGTGTGTGTGTGTGTGTGTGTGTGTGTGTGTGTGTGTGTGTGTGTGTGTGTGTGTGTGTGTGTGTGCGCGCGTGTGTGCGTGTGTGCGCGTGTGTGCGAGAGAGAGAGAAACACATAACATAATGTTCATTCATTCTACAGCGCTTTTTTCCAGTGTTGCCTCAATGCAGCTTTACAAAATAAAATAAAATAAAATAATAATAATAATAATAACACACAACACATCAAAACAACAAGTCAGCTGTGGTTAAAAAATATTATTAATAATAATAATACAATAATTAAATAATTAAAAGGCATACAATATCAGAAGGTAAAATCATGAATAAAATGATACTGTTGGAAATCTAGATCATATTGTAAAACATATTATTGATAGATAATTAATTTATTATTAATGAAAATTGTATATCCTCAGCTGTTAAAGATGCAGTTAATCCTCCATCATGTGGTTTAGGAAGTTAGTTCACTTATTCAAACTTTAATATTTGTATTCTATTTTATTCTACATGACTCCTTCCACAAACAGGGCAGAGAACGGTTGAGTAATAAAACAGCAGGGCTTTCTTGGAGATGATGTCAGTTAAACTTATAACCTCACAGACCTCACACTCTCAGTGTATCCATATGGTCTTTTTTATGATTTTCCTTCAGCATTCATTCACTCTTTATTACTGATAGTGACAGTGGGAGAGAGGGAGAGAGAGACAGGAAGGACAGGAGAGAGAGTGGGGATGACATGCAGCAAAGAGCCTCAGGTCAGATTTGAACCCGGGCAAGCAGCGATAGCCTTATTTATATGGTATGGGCACTTACCAGGTGAGCCACCGTAGCCCTGTGTTGGGGTGTTTTTTTCTTGTTTTAATAATCCTGTGATCAAGTAGAAGGGACCCTGCTATGAACTGAAAGACAACCCCTGTATAACCCTCTTATCATTTATTAAAAAAACATTGGACTTGGCGCAAACTTTCAGGAAGAGTTCTTTAAATGTTATGAATGCCAATAAGTGGTGATTTATTCTTGTCGTTGTGCATCATAAGAGGGCAAGCCAAGAAGGTGCTTTTTCCTGCAGAGTAAAATCCAGAGAGTTAATTCGTTTCTCAGTGTTTTAATGCATGTGTACTCATGGTTTGTCCCTGCAGTATGACCCCCTGGCATCGGACTGGGTTGCCCTGCCACCCATGCCCTCACCAAGATGTCTCTTCAACATGGGCGAGACTGGGAACCTGATCTTTGCTGTGGCTGGGAAAGACCTCCAGAGCAATGAGTCCTTAGACAGCGTCATGTGTTATGACTCAGAGTGAGTCCTCTTACCTTCTGTCTTCATTTAGTTCTCTCTATTCTGTTATTTGCTCTTTCTTTCTTTCTTTCTTTCTTTCTCTCTTTCTTTCTTTCTTTCTTTCTTTTTTTCTGTCTTTCTGTCTTTCTTTCTTTTTGAGATTAGCTCTCACTGCATTGTGCATTCTGTCTTGCTGTCTGCAAAGTGTTCAGGTAATACTTGACTTGAAAAACGTACTAATGAATAACTGCGTCAATTAAAAAAATATGTGACAATGATGAGCTGCACATCCATGTCACCTCACCCAAGCTGTTTGCACAGCCTTCACTCATTAGGAAATATTACACTCTAGGTGTCTGTGTTTCTAATTTTATGTAGGCCTACTGTATATGGATTAAATCTAGTAGCTGATCAGTGCACTACATCACGCAAAGCTTGGCCAATCAAATCCGGATGTTACATTTGTAACACGTCTGTGACGGAATTTGGCCAATGAAATCCACGTTTGTGATGCCCACATGGCAATTTTAATATCGGATTTCAGAGAGCCTGTCACTTTGTTAAGCATTTCCTCTATCTGTTAGCCAAAAACATAATGTGGCCTGCAAAGGGAAATATTTAGGCTATCATAGTGTTCATAGTCACTTTACTTCCAATGATAAAGTTCGGAGCCATAGAGAACATAATTATGTCTTTATGTCCCAGGGGCTTTACTGTACTGGGGCAAGACAGCAGACGTACAGTATTTACATACAGAACCGCAATTACCCCTTTTGATACTTGAGTAATTGACAAACTAAACTAAAAATACTACAAGAGAGAAAAACAGCAAGCGAGAGAGTGCGAGATATAGTGTGAGACAGAAGGGGAGAGGAGACAAAATTTGGCTGCTTGTACCTGTATGAGCAAGTGACAAATACGTAAATCACTTTTCTTGAGAGAGTGTGTGACTATTCCTGTTCGTCTTCTCACTTATCAGGAGGGGACAGAGGAGGGAGGGGGAGAGAGAGAGACAGACAGACAGACAGACAGACAGACAGACAGACAGACAGACAGACAGACAGACAGACAGACAGACAGACAGACAGACAGACAGACAGACAGACAGACAGACAGACATCTGAGCAGTTTGACATTGAAACAGTCTCTGCCTTTATGGTTCATGTCTGCTAAGTATTTGTTCAAGTGTGAAAATACAAATGAAGCAGAATGTACAGAAACAACAGAGAACAGTAACTGATGACCTATGACCCCTGTTCAGGAGGATGAAATGGAGCGAGAGCAAGAAACTTCCACTGAAGATCCACGGTCACGCTGTTGTCTCCCACAAAGGACTGGTCTACTGCATCGGAGGAAAGACAGACGACAAGTGAGTGTATTTCTGTGTGTGTGTGTGTGTGTGTGTGTGTGTGTGTGTGTGTGTGTGTGTGTGTGTGTGTGTGTGTGTGTGTGTGTGTGTGTGTGTGTGTGTGTGTGTGTGTGTGTGTGTGTGGTGGGTGGGTGGGTGGGTGGGTGGGTGTGTGTGTGTGTGTGTGTGTGTGTGTGTGTGTGTGTGTGTGTGTGTGTGTGTGTGTGTGTGTGTGTGTGTGTGTGTGTGTGTGTGTGTGTGTGTGTGTGTGTGTGTGTGTCAGACCATATGTTGTGAGTCACAGCTGTTTGTGTTCCATCATTCTGTTAAGCTCTTAAGAAAGTGGTAGCGTGCAACACAAGTTAGCAACAGTTTGCTGTTTGTTTTGTCCAAATCTAATCTAACGTCCTCCTAGAATGACAAAGGTTTCAGTACTTCATGTGACACGTTGGTTTTGGTTGCAATCTTATATGATTCCAAGCCTGGAAACATTTGTGGAAGTATATTTTAATTAAATTCAAGGTTAGAAAGGGCTGTTTGTCCTTTTATGTCTTAAATGCATTGTTCATTTCATGAAAATTGTGTTTAATTATTGTACACCCTGTGATCGGACATGTTTGTTAAGGGTAAGACGACCACAATAAGTCCTGGACTTTATAGTGCCTCATCCTCGGATGGTTATTACTTTTGTAAATATAAATGTACTAAACTAAACTAAACTAAACCTGTAAGATAACTGATACAAATGGTATCGATTCACTTGTCTCTGTCAGACTTACGTACCTCCACCTGTTACTTTTAATAGTTTTCTTGACAGCAACTTATCATCTTCCTCCCCCACGGCAAAGCCTTTAACACAAGAATTTGTGCATGATTTATGCCTTAGGGCTCCACTGTCCTGTATATAATTTGTTAAGTTCCTGTTTATACTGGAGACATAACTGAAGGAAAGGTTCTGGCACAACTTCACCCACTAGCAAGATGCCTGAAAACGTTCAGCAAAAATGGAGAAAAATAACACTTTCTGTACTGTAGAAGACAAACAACTTTATTTCTAGACGTTGAAAAGAAAACTTTGGTAACACTTCCTATGAATTGGTGTTGATTTTGACAGCAAATTTTTAATCCGTTTTAGTCATAGTCTTTTGAATCAAATTCCATTTAGTTTTAGTCATATTTTAGTCATCTGAAATGTTTTACTGTTAGTCTAGTTTTAGTTGACTAATTATCATAAGATTATAGTCGACTAAATCTACAGTTGATTTAGTCGACTACACCGTATTTTGGCTGGCCTTGATGGCGTCGTAATGGCTGATTTTACACTTCGTTGCAAGCTGAAAATAGCAGATCTACAAGCTCACAACGCGTCGCGCTTGTAGATCTGCTATTTTCAGAGCGCAACACCCGAGCCCACCAAGCATAGAATGACTTGCCTTTTAGTTCTACTGGATCTCTTCTGCACTAGTCCTGCCCTAACATTTTAGTCTAGTTTTTATTTATTTGACGAAATTGTCAGTATATTTAGTCTTAGTTTTAGTCATCGTTTTTATTTAGTTTTCGTCAGTGAAAAAAGGTTGTCGACCAACATTTTCCGTGTGCATGTGCTGTCACGGGGCGGAGTCACATTGAAATACAGCACGAAACCCCATTCCAGCACCTGCGTCGGTGGCGTGCCTCGCTAATCATTAGACTTTCAGCCTGCATTATACACTTAGGCTTCATAGGAAGTGTTACTTAAACTTGTTTTTCTACAGTAGGCCTATACTGCAAGGACAAATAAAACCGTATAGCTTTCCATCAACTAATGGAGAAGATAATGCGACTAATAGGCATTAAACTCCATAAACTCTAGTGTCGGGTGATGGAGCAGTTGCTGAGTTGCTTTTATTTGTGCAGTTGCTTATGCAGGTGCTTTTACACTATGACCCCTCTAGACATCTCAGGTCATCTGGGACTGATCTGCTAACTGTTCCCAGACTTAAAACAAAACATGGTGAGTCAGCGTTTAGTTATTACAGTATGCCACACTTTAGTTAGAACAAACTCCAGAGGATGAGGATCTGAGGCTTTCACCAACTCTGACTACTTTTAAATCCAACAGCTCCCTTATGTATGTCCTCCACTGCTGTTTGTTACATTTTCAGCCCAGTTAAAGGATAAGTTGTTGCTGTTTTAAGATAAAAAAGATCATTTATCAGCTTCAATTTTATGGTGTTCCAGCTCCAATTTTGTCTGCTTTTTGGTTTGTTTTGGGCTCGTTTCATCACTTCGTATTTGTTTATTCTGTATCCTGTATGAGTTCTCTCTTCTGATTGGATCAACTTAGTATCAGGACCTTAAAAATGTATTTTCAGCTTACTAAAGATCTGTAGAGACGGGGATACCCCTGTTACTGAACAAACAATTCATATTTTTTGTAATCTTTGATTTTTATTTCATACATTTTTGTGCCTTATACAAAGGATTTTGGAATTGCCTTTGTGTGTGAAACGTGCTTCACAACTGAATATCCCTTGCCTTGTTTTAGACCCTCCATTTCTTGACCTCTTGACAACGACTGAACCCCCAGATCCAGCATTTCCCCTGTGCCTGCCCACGCTGTCCATCTCAGCCTTCCAACCTTCTTTTGTTTTTTAATTCCTCCACAGCAAAGCCCTCAATAAGATGTTTTCCTACAACCACAAGCAGTCAGAGTGGAGAGAGCTGGCGGCCATGAAGACGGCCAGAGCCATGTTCGGCGCCATCATCCACAACGGCAAGATCGTGGTGTCCGGAGGCGTGAACGAGGAGGGCCTGACCGCGGCGTGTGAAGTCTACGACTTTGCAGCAAACAAGTATGAAACCTTAGATGATAACGTTAACCACTTAGACCCTACCGATATCGGGTCAGACTCTACTATTGAGTGTACTAGATGGAGACAGTGGTGTAAAGTTACTAAGTACATTTACTCAAGTACTGTACTTACAGTAGGTGGCCAGTGACTTTGATCAGTTTCACTTTCAAAACCTTTGCATCATGCGTGTCACACTAACAGAATGTGATGCGTTTTGTTGATATAACAAGTTTTTTCATATAGAGTCCTATCCACAAATCCACCATTTAACTTCCACAATCCACATTATCAAAACCATTGGTGTTGTGTGCCGCATTCTGTTTGTGTGACATGCATGATGCAAAGGTTTTGAAAGTGAAACTGGTCAAAGTCACTGGCCACCTACTGTAAGTACAATTCTTTTACTTCTACTCCACTACATCTCAGAGGCAAATAAATATTATACTTTTACTCGACTACAGTTATTTGAAAACTTAGTTACTAGTTATTTTGTAGATTTGGATCATTGTTACAAAACATACATTAACCATTTCAGCCCTATACATTTCGGCCATTTGAAAATAGCTGATCTACAAGCTCACATTGCGTATTGTGAGCTTGTAGATCTGCTATTTTTCAAAAGATATTTATACATTTTATACATTTGAAAACATGGGACATTCTGCATAATGAGTACTTTTACTATTGATACTTTACGTACATTTTGATACCAATGCTTTTGTACTGTTACTCAAGTAAATTTTGAATTCCGGACTTTTACTATTTTAGTACTTTTTCCACGATTTGGATGGAGAGTACTATGGCACAATATGCACTGTATGTTTAACACGGGGGCATCTCCTCAGGTGGGAGGAGTTCACAGAGTTCCCTCAGGAGAGGAGCTCCGTCAACCTGGTGAGCAGCGGGGGCTCCCTGTACGCCGTGGGAGGATTCGCCATCATGCCAAACGAGAACAAGGAGCTGGCCCCCACAGAGGTCACCGACGTCTGGCAGTAAGTCCCTCCCAGTGCAAACGTCCATAGCTGCTTCTCAAAGTTAGGGGTCCTCCTTGAGGGGGTTCCAGGGGGTTCCTAGGAAAAATGAGGAATAGTTTGTAACACTTCAAGCTTAAATTGTAATCTATCGCAACGCTTTGTGAGCTTGTAGATCGGCTATTTTCTAAATGACAAGTGTTGACAAATATTCTCCTATGGGGTCCCTGGCACAGAATCTTTTCAAGTGGGGGTCCACTGCCAAATACATATCAATTTGTGGGTCCTTGACATGAAAATGTTTGAGAACCATATATATACAGTATATATATCCTATTGTACATGGTGAGAGTGTTCTAACGGGCTCTGCCCTCTAACAGAGATCTATGGGTTTAGCCACACCTTTTTCTGTTGGAGGGCGAAGCCTGTAACCATAGAGCTAGTGTTATATATTAAGTCTAAGACATAATGTTGCGTAGAAAGGGAAATCGACATGGTTTCAGTATTTCATCATTTTCAGCATTACTTTTTCAATATTAGTACATTTACTGTGATCCAGATTTGTCAACATTATTCTTCATCAGAAGTTACCGGTTAGCAGTTGTTGTAGCCCTATTATATTTTGTATGTATGACAACTGAAAAATTATCTACAAGCTCACAACATGTTGCATCATGACGTGTTGTATGCATGTGGATTTTGAGTTTTGGGCTTCTGGCTTGTTGTGTTATTATCAAACATTATCAAACAACATATCACACGGTCTACATAGGAAATAAATGTATTTAATTCAGTCTGACCAAAAGCAGGGATAAAGCATAGCCCTATAAAACTGAATGACCAGAGGGGGATATCAAAAGCACAGGCAAGCGCAAGCCCTAACCCCCAATGCCCCCCTAGCAAATTCAACCCTGCTGTTATTATTGTCACCTTCTAACTTGCTTGCCACTTGCTAATGAGACAATCACATCACTGATGTGGCAATAATAGCAGTAAAGTCCATCCTCTCATGTCACATTGCTTATGGAAACACCAATGTTCAAGCTTATCTTAATTGGTCCTCACTAATGCTTATTATAATATGGTACTATGTCGGTCTGCTGGCTCTGTGTCTCAGAGGTGGGTTGCTGTGGATAGTGGGTATACATTTGCCTACCGGTGACATCATTTGTGGGGATTCCAAGCTAATGGAAACCACAGACTCTCTCTTCCTGGAAAGTTAGCATGCTGATGCCACAGGGGAAAAAAAGTTTTAAATCTTGTTTGAATTGAGCACAGATGATGTAATCGATAGGCACATTTTCTAGCCATCCTTTCCACCTCTGAGACACAGAGCATGTAGACAGAAATGCTACAGTACGTGCAGTAATGAGGACCTACACAGTATCTATGAAGACAATGTTGACTAAAGTTGAAATTTTCCGTTAACTTTTTGGAGAGGGTTGCACTAGCTCTGATACACTTTTTATTGTTTTATTTTTACGAAATATGGAAGTGCTTTTTTCTTTTTTTTTAAAACAGTGCAATTGATGATTGTTTTCATTCTTTGTTGTTGTTTTTTCTGCTCTCCACTCATCTAGGTACGAGGAAGATACCAAGCAGTGGGGCGGCATGCTGAGAGAGATGCGTTACGCTGCTGGATCCTCCTGTGTGTCCCTGCGTCTTAACATTGCCAGGATGCCCAAACTGTAGAGCGATGTCCTTCATGATGAGCCCCCAAGTGATGCCTCCCCCGCTCCCCTCCCCTCCCCTCCCCTCCTCCCCTCCTCCCCTCCTCCCCTCCTGTCCCCCTGTGGACTGGATAAAACACTTTGATGACACAATTTGATTTGTATTATTTTTATCTCTCCGCTCCGTCATCAACTGATACTGACTGGTTCTGTAAAAAGAAAGTTAAAATAAATGAGCAGTACAATAATTAGAAAGAAAGAAACAACACACATTTTGATCGATCAATGAAGTTAATGTTTCTGACTCTTCGTCTTCTTTTGTAAAATAAACATTTGTAAACGTCTTTAATTGGTGTTGTGTTGATCTAGACAGAATGAGTCAGTGTACTGGAAGGGCAACAACACAATGGCACTGAATAACAGTGAAATGTTAGGGACATTATAACCACTTTAATAAGTTGACCAGGGTCCACCAAGTGTCAATACTTGGTCCCCTCCTTTTCTCCCTTTACACCAAATCTCTTCACCAAAAATTGTCAATCTACAAGCTGAGAACGAGTCACAATGTGAGCTATTTTTGGTACATTTACCCCTGTTTTTCACAGAATATTCTCCTATTATGACATGTCCAGAATAGTGATGCTATAGGGTTCACATGGTTAAGGGCCCCAGTCTGACAGGGGGCTCTCAAAAGATGCCCTGGTTTGATATTTTATTGTTTGGTCAAATCAAATATCCGGTCTCATATGTTGTCTTGGGGGCCCCATATTCAATATGGCCCTCCCATGGGGGTAGTTTGGTCGGTGAGGAGAATGCAATGGTCTTATGTTTTTTAATTTTTTTGTAGTATCATCTGACAGTGAGAGAGGTGTGGGGTAAATAAGGAAGTGGGTGAATGGCTGTTATCAGGACCCAAACATAAACACCCACTCGCCATGGGTGCCTGTTCGTCGGGGAGCAGAAGCATAACTGGGAGGTATAAGGTGTTCCTCTGTACGTACTCCTTCCAGTGAAACTCCTCGCTGTCAGGTGGAAAGAAGTGGGTGAATGGCTGTTATCAGGATCCAAACACAAAGACCCATTCTAATTAACTAAATTCTCGGGTCATAAATACTAGCTTCCTCTCATGTCTGTAGTTTACTTTAGGGATACAACACGATAAGGGACGGTTGACAGAAGCCCAAAGGAATTGTAAAACCTGAATAATAACAACAGACAAATTCAACGGGCGTCCAGTTGGCGCAGGGTTAAATGACCTGCCCACCACCACCATGGAGACTGAAGTGGCTGGCAACTCTACAGTATGTGTATCGGAGGAGACATGTGGTTGTCTACACCCTCCGCAGACCAAGCGGTGAGGGAGGGTGTATGGGGAAATGGCATAATGGTATAGGCTCTATGCACAGCAGCCATATTGGAAAGACATTGGGCCTCTTCCTACTTCCTTCACAGATGTTACCCAATGATACTAATGAAGGCTCTGTTCCATTCTGGTCAAACAGAGTCAGGGTGCTGATATTGTGCATGTTGGCTCACTGGAAACAACACTCTCAGGGTTCCTTGAGGGGCTTCCAAATGGCCCCTTACGGGTGTGTAACTCTGAGAGTGTACAAATGGAATCAAATGGACCCCTGTACACTCTCAGAGTTATGGAGGTCCTTGAAATTCAGTTTTGAGAACCACCGTGCTACACTAAATGGAACTGGAGCCTTCATTAGTACCATTGGTAACACCTGTGAAGGAATTAAGGAAGGGGCCCAAAGTGTTTCCAATTGTGAAGAAACTGTGGATAAAAGACTGTCAAATTCACTCACAGACTTAGGTAATCATGTTTGTGCCTATTTCCACACATCACAGCTAGATATTGACCCAGGAAAAGCCAGGAAATTACAGACAATTTAAATGAGACGATAAGACGGTGGACCTTTATTAATCATGCAGGCTGCAGGGGGAATTCCGTTTCAGCTCAGTGGTCACAATGAGCACTCAGGGGAAGCACTTAGGGGTAAAGTTTCTTGCTCAGGGACACTTCAACATATATACTACTAGGTGGGCTAGCTAGAGCAGGGGCAAACGGGTGACCTTCTGATTAACAGAGACGACCTCTCTGTCTCACTAAGCAGCCATCCAGATGAAGGAATTATGTTAGTAATGTGTGAAATTGTGGGTAGACTCCATGTACTGTGGCTGGAAATGGTTTAAATCTGAGTTTAAAGTATGCCACTGATAAATGCAGAAGATGTGCAGGGGATAACAGGGATAACATTAAAGCTCTGTTAGTATACGCCTACTATAGGGCATTTCCTATCATAACAAGGAATGCCGTAATTCGAAAATCAAATATGAAATGTATTCATTCAAAAACGTTTCCATGGTCATAAAGGGGCTGCAAATATAAACAGAGGAGGAGAGAGAGAGGGAGAAAGGGAGGGAGCGAAGACTAGACAGACACAGGTGTTTGGTGGACACTGCTGAGCAAACTGTAAGTATACTGTCACTTCTTTAGCTTTTAAACATTTAACTATTAGGAGCAGTGGGCGCAATTAATACAGCGGATGGGGAGCAGTCAGGGGTTAAGTGTCTTGCTCAGGGGGCGAATCGGTGACCTTCCGATTCCCAGATGGAATACCTATTCCTATTCAGCTATGGCCACCATTTTATTTAAAGGTGCAGAAAGTGATATTGTTTTGTGTTAAATAGCTCTATACATTCTGATGGAAATCATTGTCATTGAGAGTGTTCGTTCAGTTATTTAGTAAACCGAAAATCTATTTTCACATCGGGATACCAATATAGGATACTAAACTAGAAAAAGTGCTCCTCGGAGCACAGGTCTCCGCCAGGTCAGGTACGTTATTGTGGCCTCCTGGTGGCGCTATAATAGGCCAATGTGAAAAGGGTGCCATTTATTCTTAGGTCTTTCACGGCAATCAGACACTGCATTCATGATTTGAGGCATTTTGTTCCAAAAATGTGTTTTGCTAAATTAGACCTGCTGGTGGCGCTATAACAGGCTAATGTGAAAAGGGTGGCATTTCTTCCTTGGCCTAGTGGGAATGTGCGTGTGAAAATTCACGGAAATCGCAAGCTGCGTGCATAGTTTGAGGCTTTTTGTTCAAAACGGACCAATCCTGCAAACTTTGGAAGCCAACCATAGGTAATGAGGATGGATTATGGGAAATCGGACAGATTTGTGTTGATCACATGACTATAGAGATACTGTGTACCAATTTGCATGACGTTTGGATAAAATCTGTAGGAGTAATGTAAAAAAAAAGGGTTTTGCACAAATCGGCCTCCTGGTGGCGCTATAACAGGCCCATGTGAAAATTGGGGCAGAGGTTCTGAATTGGCATCCAGGGAGTGTGTGTGCACAGTTTCGGAGCGACCGGGGCCAACGGTTCCAGAGATTAGCTGCTAACACACAGACAGGACGGACGGACGGGGGCGAAAACATACTCTCTCGCCATGCCTTTCGGCCTGGCGGAGACAATAAACAAGAGAAATGGAAATTATGACTCCAAAAAGTGAACATACAAAATTGGAACGGGACCACTTGTCACGATGTGAGACAAGTGTTTGGACCCAAGTGCAGAACCAGGCAGGCAGATCAAGTTCAATGATGATTTATTATCAAACTTTCAATATAAGTTGTCAATACAGCAGGACATACAAGGCAGGTCACAACATAACAACTATAATCTGACAAAGGCACACTGAACACAGGGAGGTTTAAATAGACACAGGACTAACAAGACACAGGTGAACTCAAAGACAATAAACACAGGGATTGGCTGGGAGACTAACAGGACACAAGTGGAGAAACGAGTAGTCACA